>NW_009609072.1:15286-62589 GCF_000690535.1 Cariama cristata
ATTTCATCAGCCTTTTCACAGGCTCTTTTCTCGCCTTTTAATTTTCCAGCCCTACACTGTTCCCAGCTGTGGTTAAGCTGTACAACAGTTTATAGGCAGTTCGTGCTGTAAGGAAGGCCCTTTAAGTTATCCTAAGCCTCCACAATCTTTCTTTCAGCTCCAGCATGCGGTTC
Source organism: Cariama cristata (assembly GCF_000690535.1). Taxonomy (NCBI): domain Eukaryota; kingdom Metazoa; phylum Chordata; class Aves; order Cariamiformes; family Cariamidae; genus Cariama; species Cariama cristata. The sequence goes on from NW_009609072.1 coordinate 15,460, forward strand.
GCTTTGGTTTGGTGCCAGTTAAGCCTAGAAGTTGTATGTTAACAAAGGAAAAGGCTAGAATTGGAATATTTTTTTTTTTTTTTAATTAGCACTAATACAGGACCCAATTTATGTACTGCAAATTTCACTCAGATTGATGCTGTTCAAGATGAAATACATATTTAGCATTTCTCCTAAAAGCACTGTATTCTACTCCAAACCACTAGTATAGATCATTGCTTTCTCTGTTGCCATCATCACTGGTCCCTAAAACAGACCTTTTAGAATCTCCATTATCAAACACGCTATGAATTCAGAGTAAATGTTGTTTTAGCTACTTATCCAGATTATGGGTTCCTCTTTGAGTAGAGGATTTTAATTTCAGAAATATCTTTCCCCATATTTCTGCAGTAGCAAGAGACCACACTTGAGGCAGATGTGGTCATTTCTGTTGGACTGTGTTTGAAAATAGTTTCTTTTGTAACACAGGGCATAGAAGCCTAAAGATGTAATACTGAACACAACTTTTCTCAAACTAAAACATTTAAAAAAACACTTTCCAGATTGGCCATAAAAAATAACCAGATATATTCTTCATCCATGCTACAGTGCCAACATAAATAATCAGTTAATACTGGGCTGTTTAAGTACAATACTTAGAACACTTTAGTCCAACAACTCACCATTCTTTCTCTTGTTCAAGTTAAAGATAATGAATCACCTGTATTGCTAAAGCCCCTTCTTTTTTTTTTAGTTCCAAAAATCACCCTTGTTTTAACACTTGAATCCTAAAATTCCTTGTAGTTTATTCTTGAACTTTAGCAATTTACTGATGCCCCACTTAGGCAAAAAGAATTAACATTCAGATTACAGTCACCTCCTTGATGATTCAGCTATGATGAAACTTACCTTAAGGCTATAAAATTCTCTTGGATAGGAACCATCATTTTCTGTAGTCATGCAGTTCTTAAAGGATTCCGTCAGGTCGTGGTTCCCTTGTTCTGTTGCTACAGCATTAGCACAAACTCTCTGCCTTACTCGCAGGCCTCACAAGCTCTCGCCGATCTGCTGGATGGTTAAGTGCTTCCTAATTCACACCGAGCAAAAGAACCTCACTGAAATCTATACGGGCCTGATCCCATTGGAGTCGTAAGGGCAGCACTTCTAACAAAGGCAAGAATGGCAGAATTAGTGACAGGGTAATCAAGTATTTCAATGACAGGTATGGATTAGTTTTGGCATAATTTAGTATTTTTTTTCTGATTAGATCAGATACCACGCATGTGAAGTACAGTGCATAAACTATAACTTAAACACCTGCCTTGTGCATCATAGGAAAAAAAAAACAAGAGACAGATAAATACCTAATAAAGCTAATGATCAGACTGTTGAGAATATCTTAGTATTAATTATTTCCGTTAACTCCAACCCTCAGTCACTGGGCTCCCTTTATTGCTGATACACACCATCTGCTTGTTCAGCACAAAATGTGTTTAACCAAGTAGAAAGCAGTAACTTACATACTTACAGCAGTAATGTGCATAATCAGAGTGGCTGATATATGCTTTGGTGAAGGGGAGGTGATGGAGTTGTTTCTCTGTTCCATCGGTGAGACTCCAAGGTAACAAAGTGATTAATTATCTCCATTTCACTTGCTTAACTGAGAGCAAATCTGACCCAGGAATTTCACTTTTCTCGGAGACGCCAGTACCCGTACAGAAAGCCTTCTAATACTGTCAGAAGATCATTCACTGAACAGAGCATTTTAACAAATTGTGGTGGCATACCTGCAGGCTGAGTTATCAGCTGGGTTTCTCCAAGTTTGGAACACAAATCTCTATCATCGTCTTCCTCATATTTAAGCACACTGTTGACAACATCAGGGCCCATGCTTGAAGTAATTTACAAGTGCATAACATTCATGATATACTCTAATTTATTAATATTAGACGCAATAGTTCAGCTTACTCTCAGTTCTCGTCATGGCAAATATCTCAGACAGTATTTAGTGTTTGAATCAGGCCCAGCTGAGATTCCCATGTGGGAACTTGGCTTAAGTGGCTGCCATACCAGTTTTCCCATTCCACAGGCATGCCCAAGTGTGCTTAGTTTTACAGCAGAGGTGTTTTCAGGCCCCAAGTGGTTTAAATACGGCCACAAAGTGAACACGAGTCTAAATTATGTGGTCAGTGGGTCAGCAGAAACTCCTGTGACCTTATGAGAAGGCCAGGGATGCTGATGGATGGTCTCCCTTTACTGTCTCTCCCTACGAGTGCTTGGGCAGTACACTTCTGTGGCATTAAACAGCTAAAAAAAAAAAAAAATAAAAGATTGCTACTGCTTTTGCTTTTTGTAACACCAATTATCTACTCCTGACATCCTGACCAGAGTTAAGCAATCAATTTTTCCAGTCTGAATCTTGGCATAAGAGGGTTCTCTGTTAGCAGGTGGAAGCTCTCTGAGCAGTGAGACTGCTTCAGAATCAAATGTGAATAATAATAACTTATGCCTTGATTTCTTGTCATTTCTTCCTTACACTTTCATTTGACTCAAGTGCTGATGCTCTGTTTCTGTTCTGAGCATTCAGTTATCAAGTATCTCTTTTATTAATGTTGCATTTTTAAAAATCATTGCTAACCAAACAGAGTATCATCATTGTCTTGAAGACATTGCCCTCCACGCTGCAGGTTCGCTTCTTCCGTCCACTGGCTTTACATGCAGTCTGATATCTAACTTCCAGACAAGTCAACAAGAGTGAATTGACTTTGATAGGAACAGGAACAGACAAAGAGAAGTTACTTATTTTTAATATGTAAGCATTACGGACTCCAACGTGGTGTGTGATGGTGATGTATGTAACTGTGCACTATGCAATATTTTAAAATTGCTCAAGTCATAATATTAAACTGACAAATGTTGCCCTGTGTTAGGTAACGCTGATAACTTTATTTTCCCTTATTTTATTGGTACAGCAAGTAGACAAAATTATAATAGCCTTGCTCCCCCAGACTGTTGTTACTTGACGCAACAAGATGGAGGACTGTGAGCTTCCTCGGGGGAGCAGAAAAATGGAATTAATTACGGAAAGCTAGAGGGGGAACCTGAACTCCAGAATGCTATCCAAATGTACAAACAAAGTCTTAGCAGTGATGTTTTTTTAAAAAACCTGCATCAGAGTTTTGTTCAAGTGGTTTGGTCATGTAGACCAGACCAATATATTTATAAACATCCCTGTAAATTAAAATATCCTTACATATATTTGTATTTTATGGTTGATTGGTTTAACTGTAAGCACATATAACTACAGTTAGATACTTGGAAAATGGCATTCATTGTGAAAATTATTCCATTGAACAGAGAGCTCTATGAATTATTGACTGTAATTATGTACATGGACAAAAGCAGTGCCATTGCTGTGTGTTATTTAAGTACTTTGATTCCTCCCGTCTACTGAAAATAAATATTACCCTGTATAAAACTGCCACGTTGCCTAGTTGGTAAATTTTACTGTCTATGATCTTGATAGGGCAATTCTCATAGAAACAATTCTGGAAACTGGTTTAGCATTTCACATGTTGACTTATTGGACAAACAGACATCAGTGAAAAATTACATATTTGTTGTTTCCAGATGAGAGAAGGACTCAGAAACAGCTAGAGACCCTTCTCAGGGCTCATGGTGCTGACATGCTTTTTGGTGGAGAAGGACAGAATCATAAACCAGGGAGATTTCAAGTAAATTTATGCCTCAAGGGTAGAGCAACTTTTTACTATGGTACTTTATGATTTGTACTCACATATAATCGATGTGTTTGGAATACTGTTTTCTTAGACATTTTGCAGATACGTTAAATAATCCACGCAAATTGTCAGAGTGGATGTTTCCCTTCAGCAGCTCAGGAAATTTTATCTGTAGCACAAATACTGAAAGAGCAACTCTGAGTGCTGCATTGCAGCCCAGTTGGTACATATTCGTTTCCAAAGTAGCATCTACTACTGTGCTTTAATTCATCAATATCTAAGTAGGAGAAAGATACTTTTGATTTTTCTTGCTTAAGCCAAAATGTTCATACCACATTTGCCTGAATTATCAATATTTTATCACATATGATAAAAACTCCTGGGGTTTAACAATGACGCATATTACTGGGACAGATTCCAGCCTTGAAGATGAGATGCTTTTATTTTACCCAAGCCTGATCCACTACAAGTGGCAAATGATACCCAGGTTCCATTTCTTGCGTTATGTTTTTTAAAGTTACATCACAGCTGCATCAATTGCAAGGCAAGAATATTTCACCCTGACATAACTGTAAATTAACATTGCACTAAACTGTACCACAACAGGTAAAATTCTGAAAAACGCTAGAGCTGACTTTCAGGGAGATAAATTTTGCATCTAAAAAGGGTCTGAATCTTACCCAGCTTCTAGAAATAAATAGAAATTATGGCAAGGAAGGTAACTACATACTTAAAGAAATGTGGCCATATAAGGCAATTACAATGTGTTATTTTATGCCATCGTTCTTATTTAGCAAGCTCTGCTCCATGGCTCTTGAAGCACATCTTGATTTTAGCCTACTTTCCTATAGAAACAAAGTTTATACCATTATGCTTCTGTCCTTTTGACCTCCGTAACATTTGAGCCATCAGCCAATCTTAACCAACTTTAAAAGAATAGATGTCTCACAGATGATTACACTCCTATCTTTGGAAGAACAGAGGCTGGCTAGAAGACAGAAATGCAAATTGCCAGCCCGACTGAAAGGTTACAGATGCAGCAGTATGTGCTCAGTTCTGCACCACTCGATCAGAAGATGCAAAGCTTCAGACTAGCAAGAGCACGTGCTGTCCATTGCCCAGGAGGGGTATCAGAGTTTCAGAGAGATGATGCGGAAGTTTTGCCCCAGCATTTGGGGGGCTCTCTGAAGTTAAAAAACCAACCAAACAAAAAAGCACACAAGTTGCCACACCATGTCCCCATTACGCTGTAAATGCATCAAAACTTTTGCATTCAGTTAGGCATGAATGGCATTTTAAAACATTTATGGCACTTTTTCCAGATGTAAATGGCCTATGGGGCAGAGTAAAAACAAAGTAAAAAGACGACGACAAAATGTCACCGCTGACAGAGAGGTCTTTTAACCAAAACATTATCTTGGGACTCACAAACTGTCGTGGTCTAACTCTGGCAAGTCCTCTAAGCCCTGCACCTCCTTTCCCACCTTCCTCCTCCTGTTCTCCATGCACAGATTGTGGGGGGCAGAGGCTGTTTTACAAGATGCACAGAATGGCCAGCACAATGTAGCCGTCTTCTTACTTGCAGTTCTGGATGGTTTTTAATGGAAATAAAATAGGATTTGGCTTTCAGGAGAAAAATCATTCTTCACATTCACAGACTCACCTTTTTCTTTTTTTTATCTCAGCTCCCCACTTTCCCCAGGCCCATCACAGTAGACGGGTGATAAACCAAGCTATTAGGTATAAATGAAGTTTGCTTCATCATATGAACATTTGGTTTTCTTCTTCACTGTTTTGAATCGTACTCTGAGGACAGCAAATCTCCAGCAAAGCTTTGAGTGACCTCACAACAAAGGGTCAGATGGACTGCAGACGTACTTAGTGGAACCTCATAGACTCCACAAATATAAAACAACACTGTCCTTTCAATTCTATGCTAATAAGACGCTTTAAAATGTTCCACAATGGCAACCTTAGAATTATCTTGTCTGCTATCACTCATTTTTAAACAAGGTTCCTTTGGCACATAGCTTGGTTTCCATGCAAATGCACTGACTGATGTCTTTTATTTCATTTCATAGGCTTCTCTATGAGTCACAGGCTATTTACATAATGTGATGGAGCTGGCACCTGTGTGGAGCTATGCTCTGTGCAGAATTCATTTCACCCTCATACCTAGTGAGGAAAACTTGTTAATTCATGTAGATGATAGGGCTATAACAGCTACATAAACTAGCACTTCCAGCCAAGGATGGCTACTAAAGTTAGACAAAGCTCTCAAATTTTGGGGACCCTCTAAAGAGAACCACATGTATCCCTTTGCCAGCTCCATTTTTAGGTTGGAGACTTCTGCAGTGCTTAACTGCACGAAGCCAGAACCGCAGCGTTGGAGGTGGCTCGGAGAGGCACGGATTTCCCAGCAGATGCTTCTGTAGTGACTCTGCACAGCCACCACCTCCACAAACTCTTAGGCCACGGTTACATTTCCCCAGCACGTTCAAATCTCTCTCTCTCTCATCCTCAATACAGGCCAACAGATTTGTCTATTAACAACCACAAAATGTGTACTTTTGGGACTAAAATCATCTGGATGGTATAGGTGTGTCAGATGATCCCATGCTTTAATTTCTACCTGGAAGCCACCTCAGGATTTGCCATCATTACCACTACTAAAAACCACCCCAGGACTGTAGTCTGATCATATTTCTGTGTCTCCTCAAGTAGCCGGCCAATGGAAGCCATTTAATCCACATTAGATTATTGGGTTGGGGGGGATGTTTGTGGGTTGTTTTTTTTTCAAATAAAGGCAACCTTTGTTTTCTTACGCATGAGAAGTAAATGTAGGCAAGAATAAAATTCAAGAAGTTTTGTGTGGATCAAAAAAAGAAAGGAGATGCCACAACAGTCCTTGTACTCTCTTTTGTCTCTCCAGAGCCAACTGTCCCATTCTTCTGGAATTTTCCTCAAAAAAATTATTTAGGTGCCATCCCCTCCCCCTTTAAGTAACTTAACAGCAACTATTGCCTCGTAGCCCTTACCCATTCCCATTGCCTCTTGGATGGATTCCACTCCGAAGGAGCTCTCTTCGGCTGCAGAAAGGAATGCCAAACAACCTGGATTTTGGGGAAGGGGCTTGACTCTGAAGTGGCAGAGAAGGAGCTGAGCTTAACGGAGTAGAACAGGGCCGAGATCAACACTCACAGGAGCTCTGACCCTGGAAAAAAATCAGGAAGATTCTGCAAGAAAATGGAGGTACAATTTACAAGCCTCAGTGTAGATTGTTACAGCATGAAAATACACGTATATGTTTCACTTAATACACTGTGGCAGTTACCTGGGCTTTCAGAGAAAAAGTTCTATTTGAGCATCATATCTTCATAGGACATTTTTACAAAGATAAAAAGGCACCAGAACCATTTCATATTTAACTTGCACAGGAGAGAAGTCTACATACACACTGCAGCCGTGCCTGGAGACGTAAGAAATATGGGCTCTCCTTGCAGGAACACAAGGCCATCAGGTGCCTAAGATGTTAGTGAAGGACCCCAAGCCTCCTTGTGTAAGACTGAGTTAGGTCTGGCAGCAAAGAGCAGGGAAGAGCCCAAGACGGTGGGTGGCTCTGAGAATACGGCCGACCTGTGGCTTTGCCGCAGGATGGGCACTTTCCATCCTCACTGGGTGGTTGTAAGTTTATTCTCTTTTGAGGAACTCCAAAGTAAAGGTCAGAGGGACCTCACCACACCCACAGGATAAACCTTTAGGAAGATAATTAGTCAGCAAATAATCTCTTTTAAGGTACCCACACCTAATATTCCACTATTTGTAAAGAATACCTTTATCAGTCAACCTAGCAAGGCTGTCAGCATGGCGTGATATCCTCCTATCCAGCACACATTTACAATTTTGCATTTCAGATGGCTATAAGTGTCTTACTGCTTCCAGCTTTTTATTCACAGACCTTTCTGCCCGCGTGAGCAGGTCAAGTTCTCACTTACACCAAAGCACCATTCACTCCTGCGATGGTTAGAAATCAGAGTTAAAGATCTCCTTCTTGGGACTTGTATCATTCATTTCAACCAGCACCAAATATCTGTCTAAAACAGCCTACGCTTTCTCCTGAAACTGGCTCTCTCCCACAGGCGCTGTCTGTCTCCAGCTCTTTGTCTCAGGCCGGAGCAGGCAGGAACTGTGGAAAATGTCACACTCCAGCGGTTTTGAATGCTGCCATCCGGGTTAGTGACCGTAAACGTGATCCTAAGAGAGCACATTCTCCAGGGGCATCCACAACCTTTGAAGCACTGGAGAACCCCCTGCCAACCACTGTCAGAGTCCACACTTGTCGGGCAGAAAACCCAAAACCTAAGGCATATGAGGGTATAACCATCTTTTGAAGTGCTCTTTATTAACTAAAACCAGCTAAAACTTTGCCTGTGTTTAGGCGTGCATACAAAACCATCGACATGCTACACTTAATCGCCAGTTGAAGTAACTGAAGTCCTGTGACTGACTGGGAACGCAAGATTGCTGGCTTCTAATTGAAGATGAAGTTGAGACTCCTTTAAAAATTGGCCACAGAATTAGTATTGAATCCAAAAGCAAAATCTGAGTTGACTGAAAGGTCATCAAACATTGGGAGATAATTACTGTTTAATGTTCCAGGAAACCCAAGCTCTGACACTAAATTTAAAAAAAAAAAAAAAAAAGCGTGCTGGAAGCCTTTGATGAATGATAACACAAAGTTTCTTTCTTCCCATCCCCATCATGCAAACAGACCAGGCACAGAGATACTGAGGGCATTATGCAAGAAAACTCCAACCATTAGGTGAGCCCAAGTATCCTCTTAAACCTCACATCTTTTTTCATTGAAATACAGGACAAATCAAATATTTCAAGGGAAAAGTAACTTTTTTTTGTTAGTATCATTTACTTTGCTGACTAATCAATTTACAGAGTTGATTAGCTTTTGCTTATGCACCTTTGAGTCCTTGCCTCTTTCCAAAAGGAAAATATACAGTGTACTAAGATTCTAGGCATTGCATTAAAAGGCTGTGTGGGGTTAGTGTTAAAATACTTTCAGGACGTTTTTGCATGGCAGGGATCTGCAGCAGCTGTACAAGAAACATTTGAGTATAGCAACAGCAAGTTATGAACAAAAAAAAATTATGAACAAAGAAAAATTATGAACAGTCAAATTAATATAATCAAGAGTTACAGTACATCTGCTGCTAAGAAATAATAGGTCCTTCTTATGTTCTTGGAAAAGCTCAAAAAAAATCAACTGCCAGCTTAATCATTAAGAAGGCTTTAATAACATACAGAATGACTGAATTGTTGAGGATGGGAAAGGACATCTTGAGATCATCTAGTCTAACCCCTCATGCTCAGTAAGATATAATGTTTTTTCTGAAGTATAATCATAAATTTATGTAATTAAAACTTCAACAGAAAACTGCTCCTGGGAGAGCTGGCCATGGAGGAGCCGTGAGGGTGTGCGCAGCCAGCAGTGCCGGCGTTTCTGCCACGGCACGTCGCTTAACCACTGCTGATCTCAGGGGGAAGCTCAGTGCTGGCTCTGGTTCAGCACCTCCCCACCCTGGAGGATTTTTATTTTTTTTTCCTCTGTGCCAGTTCATGTTGCTGACAAACCCAGAGCTGAATTTTCTCAGAAAAATCAAAATCCCCTAGTGGAGGCTACTTTGGCCGCCAGCACGAAGGCGGCTGTCGGGAAGGCAGTGGTGAGCAGACATGATGTGGAGCCACTGATGAGGCAGGCAGGAGCCTGGCATGTCTGGGCAGATGTGCAAGCAAAAAGTAATATTTGTTTTTTCTTTTTTTCACCCAACAGACCCCACCAGGGCTGAAATCAATAGAAATTAGTTTCCTGCTCACTTCATCTGTGGGATCCTGATGGGTTTGGAAGTTAATGTTTCAGTACATGGTACAGATATATAAAAAGAGACCAGCAGAACTGCCATAGATGACCAGAATCCAGAGATTCTGCAAATTACTGCCATCTACATTTTATATTCAATATGTCTGGAGAATGCTTGTCAAATGTGATCTTCAGGAATATGTGTCAACCTTTTACAATGACTTTCTTTCTTTTACCTTTAGAGCAACCTATCTGGTCCCTGAGGCAGGTATTACTCGCATGCCACCTTTAACATAATCAGATTTGTGCCGTGTTTACTTTAAAACCTGAAGCCTTGGTGTGGTGGTGAACTGAATGCTCAGCATTAAAATGAGATTGCCTGAACAGAGCATGCAGCTGGGCCCCCATTTCCAGCCCCATGTTGGAGAGAACTGTGCTCACCATATGGTGCTCCTGCTATGCCTGTGCTATTTCTAGCTTCGAACACTGAAATTGGAAGGGACAGATTTAAAAATAAGGCTTTGATCCTGCCAAGATGTCTGCTGACCACACCATAGACCTTTTCTGCTGGTAGTTGAACCGGCATTGTGCCATGCACCCTTCAGATGATCCCTGTTAGTCCCTTCATAATACAGGTTCACACACTTTGCTCTTCCTTACCCAATCCCTTAGACATACTTTTACCCACATTGCTTTCTCTCCTGCTCTTCTTGCAAACCTGTGTGCCTGGATCTGAATGTGCTTTGACTCTGACATTATTTACACAGCTGGAACGAAAGCCAACTTATTCTCTAGGCAATGAAATGAGTCGCTCACTTCTTAAAAACCTCATTCCACCTTTTACCCAACAACCACTGCAAGGTGCCACCTCTGCAGCACAAACAGACCTCCCGAGGACTGGCCGGTCCTGTGCCCACCACCCCGCGCCCACCCCTCTGGGCACAGCTTCCAATCAAAGTCTGGTGGAAAACCAGGTACTGACGACTCTTTCTTATCCAAGGTTGCCCACATCCCAATGTCAGCTGTAGGTAACACTAAAAATAAAACAACAGTTTACCTAAAAGCATTCATTTCTACATAAATTGCTGGATTTCTAGTTAATAGATCTCTATGGATTTTTTGGTAGATCAAACACTCCTTTCAAAGCAAATGATTAGGGCTGTATAAAACCCATCCTTTTTACTCTACTGTTCAGCATTCAGATTAATCTACTAACTAGTTTTAACACGTCAGCAGCCATGCTCCTGCAAAAATGACCACTTTGCAGTCCTAGTCAAAAAGCCTTGAAGGGCTCCAGTATTGACAGGGGGGTGACAGAGATACAAAGAATATCTCCTTTGCACAGTGACTAACCGTCTTAAATCCCCACAGCTGCAGCAAAGACAGAAATCTGGCTTGCGTAGCACTCATTTCAGTGCACTGCGTACATCATCAAGGAACCCCTTGGTGTGTAGGACCAAAGGTAGGAAACGTGTCATCATCCGGGATGGTTACGGAGAGAGGAAGGTTTCACCAAGGCTGAGTTTCCAAAATACATACAGGAAATGGATTACTCCTGTCTCGAAGCTCATCGCCCATTTTCTAGCTACACCAGGACAGAGATCCCTCCAGTGCTCAGCTTGCTCTACCTGGATTTTCACTTTCCCTCTCCCTTCTTCTCTCTACCACTCCCTTACTCATTAGGAAAGAGCAAAGATGACATTTCTCACAGTATTTAGCAAGAACACCTAAATGATGCAGCTGCCCAGCACCAGGATTTAACAACCCATAATTCAGGTTTACCAATCAGGACAATGCAAATCAAGGTTTTGATATTTTATTTTTTTTTTGGAGGTGGGGACCATCAAAAAACAACTTCGGGACTTTTAGCAGCTGCAGTGTCTAGATCAAACAAGCTGTTTCCATTCACTTAGGTCATTTTTAAATTAAAAAATAACAACTACAAAGCAATGGAAATCTAAGGTTAGACTTTGGCACCATTAAGTAAGCCATGGGATTTTTACTGAGAAGCAGCAAAGTAGTGGGGAATGGAGGGGATCAATGTGCAAAAAAAACCCCAAACTAAACCCCAAAGGGCTATAAAGCCCAGGCAAGTCTTGGTTCTTCAGACTGAAGAGCAATGTAAAGAAACCACTCTATATCCATGTGGTCTGTGGAAGCAATCTTGCAAGGTCTGGAACTTGTCCTTGCGGGACATAAATGAAGGTCCTTTGGATAGTGCTCCTTGGATTTATTTACTTTTTTGCCCATTAGTCCTTACAAAGCAAATCTGCCTGCTGCATAGGGATGCAAACTGGCCAGGCATTAGCACATGATTTGCTACTCCTTTCAGTAAAAGGCAACGTAGGGTGTAAACTCTGAAACAGCCTACAGAAAAACAAGGCAAGATCTGCAGGAAGAAGCAATATCTGATATTGCTGGACAAGAGAGAGTCTTTCTGAAATTTCCAACCTTTCATCAGATCAGATGCAGTAACATCCGCTAGAAAAGCCTGCAGTTCCTTCTTGGACACAACTCATGGCTCAGAAAGTCTCTGAGGCTAGTTTGGGCCAAGTCACTAACTCCTTACTGAGCCTACCCAGCACAACTAAAGCCTGTGGGCTCATATCGAGGGCATCCTTTCTGAAAAGCACAAAGTGGATGTTGCTGCAATGTCACGTGCTCTATCAGGATGGTGGGTTTTAACCTTATCAGAAAGGATGAGAACAAATGCTGTCAACTTTGGGACACAACAACCACCAAGAGATAGATTTAGTAAAGAGTGACTTGAAACTAGAATGAAAAAGGTGCTGCATTTCCACTTCAGCCCTCTTCTGATGTGGGTCATTCAGACGGAGTTTATAGTTTGGACAGATTAAAAACAACTTGCACAGAAGACACTCACTTTTTCAAGTGTAATTTATGAAGAACTTTACAGTGTAATAGCTCATACTTCTGGCATGCCAAGGACTCCAGAAATAAGGATTTGTCAAACGTACAAAAGGAAGTAGTCCCAGGAACAGCGATACCCCCAGCTGATGCACTGACCATGACCGCATCCTCCCGCAGGGGATGTAACAAACTCAGACAGTTAAACAGATGCAGAGCTTGCATTCATATCATTTTCTTGGAGCCAAATTCAAGCCTGCTTTTCTTTGTCTGCTGTTTACTCCACATAAGTGCCAAATGACATTAACGTGAAGGGTCCCTGAAATGCCATCTCACTCACATTTAAATATATGCTATTGATTGGTGTCTGTCTTGTGTCAGGACTTGTCAGCAAGCTGCTGTGAAGGACATGCGAATGAAATGGGGCACTCTTCAGAGATGTTCTGCATCAGAAAGGGAAGGTTCAGAGAGCTCAGCAGCTAGCTGCAGTTCCCAAAGGGATACGTACACTTTGGTAACTGAGATGATTCCAGTTTCCCAAGCCAGATGGCTGATTGATCTGATATTATAGAGGGCATAGCCAGACTAAAGCGGTTTGTCATGCTTCATTACACAGTCTACTTCCATGTCTAGCTGAACATCTTCAGATCCTCTGGAGAAAAAAAAAGTAAAAAGCCAACAAAAATACATTACTCCCCAAACTATCAGAAGATACAGGTACAGCAATACCCTTGATAAACCTAAGTCTTGAACCTCCTTAGGGAAATCAGTATACTTCCAATGTGATGAGACAACTTATCCCAGGGAAGTATTTTGCTCTTCAAATAACTTCCAAAACATGAAGTTGTTGGATGTCCCAAAGAAAAGATATTTGCAGGTCAACTGCCTCATTTTAAGTGTAATGAAAGGTCAGGACAAACTCGGCACTAGATTCCTGCTCAGGTCTACTTATTCTGCTTTGACTCGCAGCAGCACGTGGTTGTTCGGGAGGACCAGCAATCCCTTTCTGCACATTACTGGGGGCATCTGCAACGCTTCCTGCACAAGCGCTGTGTCAGGTCTTCTTCCCAAGCAACCCAGACCTCTCAGTTTGCCAAATTACCACACCTTACGCTGACACTACTATAAAATACATGAAAGCATTCACACACTGTATTATGAATGAATTTAGCTGCATTTAGACAAAACCCTAAGAGAATGCAAACCTGCCGAGCTTTGTGCGTGAACTGCCTGAGCTGTCTGCCCAGTTCCACTGTCATGCTCAGCATTCTGCTAGTAAATCTGCAATTTCCACATATTTTTCTCCTGGTGGCCTCCATGTAAATATGCAGAGCCTGAATTTATGAAACAATCAGATTTTTTTCTCTGCTCGGTTTTGAAAAGAAGGAAGAAAAATAACCAAAATTCTTTCCCCATCTCACTCTTATTGTATTGACATTTTGTCTTTAACTCTGGTCTCCAGAGACAAAAAGTTCCAACTCAGTCACAAGTCTTGATGGAATTGCTTCAGTCCCTAATAATTTCTTGTCTACATCATAAAACTATTAGCGCACAATCTGTCATGATTAGCCATTACTGTTTGGCCAAGGCAGCAGGTTGTATTGGTCACGTCTAAAGTACAGGCTGGGTTGGGCAACTTAGATAACACAGCAACTACCTGCACAAGGCATACCTTTAGCTAGGAGAATTGTTCACTTTTTTGAAAAAGAACCAAATCAACATAAAGTTTGAGGAGCTGTTATTTTATTGCCATATTTCCTGCTAGGGTTTTGTGGGTTCAAACTATTTTTTGCATTGCAGAAAATCAAGGCAGTATTATGCTTAGATGGTATCTAATGAATTTTTCATACTAAAAACCTTCTCAATGCCAGATGGCTGATATGTGGCCATTTAGAAACCAGAAAGTACCAGTCAGAAAAAAACCAAAGCCCTCAACTTGGTTCACTGAGTCCCCTTTTTACCTATGGCCTTGCTAGTCAAATTGTATTATATACCTTTGAACAGGGAAGTCATTTAAGAGAAGCATGAACCTTTATGATTTTAATGCTGTCTCTAGCCTTCAAAATTACTCTTCCCCATTCAAGCCATTACTCTCCAGGGTAAAATACAGGAGCACAGAATATTAACCTTTGAGTTATCTTTTGCTAGGTCAAAAGATCTTTCGGTCATCTTCATCATCCTCTAATTCAGGGTCATTGATAAAGATGCTCTGGGAAACCTGGAGTCTGGGTCTGTCGTGGGCCCCGTTGTCACCTTCAAGGTACAGTTTTCTAACTGGCAAAGGAAGAGCATCCCTACCAGGACAGCTGGGCAATGGGCAGAGAGCGCTGCCAAATCCGGCACAACCACAATCAAACTCCCTGTTTGTCAATGCTAATCCAGAGAGGAGCAAAGCCCCATCTCCTTTCTGCACAGGTGAAGCCTGGGCTTACACAAACAGTGCAAAGGCATTTCTGTCCTGTTTATGCCAGGCTACCCGCTGGCTAACATTTGCCAGAATGTCACAGGGAAAGGAAAAAAAGTGCTCCTTAATTATAGTCCTTCTGTTGCTCAACTCAGGGGTTTTATTAAAAGGGAAAGAGAATAGAGAGCAGCTAATCAGCTGCTCCTAACAAATGAAGTTCAGGAGGTTGATTTTTCAAGTGATTAGCAGTGCAAACACACATTTTCACAACTCAAAATCTTTGCATTTTTATCCAGCAGCTATTTTCATTAACCAAGGAAGGATCAGAGAGGGACAGTTAACAGCCAATACTAGCCTCAAATACTAATGGCTTTATTACCACAGCACACAGATTTTAAAACCCCTAATAGAGCTTTGTTTCCATAGTCCCAAGAGCTCCATAGGTTCCATACGCAGCTTTAATTAGAAGCAAAAGCTGTTGCTGTACCTTTGCACGTGTGTCTTTCACAACAAGGCATCATTTGGTGGACAAAATGCCATTCAGCTTCGCACGAGCCATTCACCATCTCCAGCAGCATTTAGCACTGTCACTCCCATGCTCGAGTTAGAAGCTCTAATGACAGAGCAGAGCAGCTGCCACCAATTTATGGGCTGAAATAGGAATTGGAATAGCTTAGAGACAGATGATATATCCTGAAAGGAGCTAACAATAAGCATGGTGGCATCAGAAGCCTATATGTTTGCTGTGCTTCTTTCCGTACCTGCTAGTCTCTCGAGGTATTGAGAACTTACACCTGACGGTACTGCTGGGATCGGGAGCGCCGGGCGCTCAGCACTCACCCAGTACACCTCCAGGTAAAGCTAAGCCACAAAAATTACAGAGAACCTGTTGTATACATCACTAACTAAAGCTAGTCTAAACCTCCAAAAAGGACAGCTTTAATAAAGTCATCGCTTGTCTACCACTCGTCGTCTAATTTTCTGAAGTCATACAAGTTTCACAAGTGACCTAATATCTTTCTGAGCAATAGATTAGATAGGGAAAATGTCTTTGCTCCCACAAACAATTAGCACATTTTCACCTCCTTGGCCCACATGCGTTGGTGAAGAAGATATATTTTCCCCCATGTGCTCCTTTTAACCGCCATATCTAAGAGGACAGGCTGGATGAGCTTTGCTGCCTACAACTTGAAAACAACAGGGGATTTTCCTTCTCCCAAACATGACTTTCCATATCATTCCCGAACACCAGTCCAAAATCCCTTGGACAGCAGCAAGTTAACATTTGTCAGAGTGGGTGAGAAACGCATGTGTGCAGCTAAACACAGCGGCATGCAAAGCAGCTACGCTGGGGAGCGAGAGACTTTCAAGCCGTGTGTTGTATTGCCGAGTGGAAATTGCAGACAAGGAGAGACTGGTTGGGCTCTCACCCCCGGGGCATCCTGCATGTTCCATGGCTCTCCTTCACGCAGCACAGCCCGGATCACCCTCCCTGCCGTGCAGCGCCTCGCTGGCACCTCTCCACTGAAACGTCGGTCCTGACGCGCTGTTAGATGTGACTTCGGACTCCGAAGTCTGATGGGAAAGTCCCAGCTGGACAATGGGCCAGCAGGACCCCTGCCCACACTGCAGCAAAGACTTTCACAGGCTCCCAGGGAAATTAAAATGTCCCCAACTCATACTGGAGGGAGACGTTTTCCACAATCAAGGAAATACATTTAGACTGTGAATACCTGAGTTCCCAGCAGCTGGAGGGAGAGGAGAAGGGAAGTTGATGCTTTACTTCATTCTTTCGGACTCCGAAGTCTGATGGGAAAGTCCCAGCTGGACAATGGGCCAGCAGGACCCCTGCCCACACTGCAGCAAAGACTTTCACAGGCTCCCAGGCTCCCAAAATGTCCTGAACTCATACTGGAGGGAGATGTTTTCCACAATCAAGGAAATACATTTAGACTGTGAATACCTCAGTTCCCAGCAGCTGGAGGGAGAGGAGAAGGGAAGTTGATGCTTTACTTCATTCTCACCAAAGCAACCTTAGTCTTGCTTAGCTCAGAGACAGAGTTTATGGCAGGTTTTAGATTCTATTCCTTCAATCTCTTACAGCTTCCAAGATGTAGCATTAATGCCTCAGGAAGGCAGAGGACTCTGAATTAAGGGCACAGTTGTCACGCGAGGTGTTACAGCCCTCCCATTTTCACCCACTGCGCTCTCATTACACAGCACCGTGGGATATTCACTTACACCAACGACTGGAGCTTCACCAGTGTTCCTGCACAGAGTGATTTTTCCTCTAGTGAAATGCCGTCATTTACAATTCGTGCAGGACACTGTTACTGAAGCTGCAGTTAACAATTATAATTAACTGTTGGTGATAGGAAAAGCATGGATTGAAGCACTGTCTACATATCACACAGATCCACATGAACTATTTTTTGGCAAGACATTTCATGCTATATCTGTAAACCCAGTCTTTTCATTGCACTGCTTTTCATTCAGGTCTGCACAGTAATTAGAGCAGGTCAGTGGGACCAGGACAGAATATGACTATATGGATTTGTCCCTGCTCAAGATTTGAGGCTCCTAGATCATCTTCCCAGGCCTCCAGGATGAGCTGCTCTTGTAGTGATCAGTGAATTATTTCCAGTCTCAATGCCAGGTTCCTTTTTCCTCTCCAAACTACCTGCACAGGCAGCTCTTAGATCAAAATCTCACTCCCAAGAGAAGTTTTGCCCCAGTGCAGGGCAGCTGGAAAGCCACCTAAAGTTGCTTCCTAAGAATTGCTCTCTTGAAGATAAATCCACTGACAAATTTAAGGCTGTCACAAAATCCCATGTGCCTGAGCCTCCACTTTCTGACCCACGGCACTGACAGTGGAAGCAGGCACTGGCAATAGCCACATGATAGTTTTCTGTACCCTGAATTACACCAGACATTAGTGCAATGCATCCAGTCAGGGATGTTTACTCTCTCCCTTATGCAGCTTTAAAATCATAAAAGTATAAATGCATACATACAGGACTTGAGAGTAAAGGTTGATTCCTCATGCTTACATAGGCTTAGAGATAATCTCACTGCAGTTCTCAGTGGAATTAATTCATGCACGGTGGGCCCATGGTGTTATCAAGATATGCGAAGGAATGCATTACATAAATATACATTTATCATAGGGAGTGGAACAGCTGAGACCAATTTTCATTTTTGCTTCTGCACTAAGATATGCTTTGTAGATATCTTCCTTCAGCAAATGATTCAATCCATCACAATTAAAGTAACACAATGTAATCTTTCCTTTGATTTAATTGTTCCCCTTCTGCCACATATACAAGTTCAAAATGCATTCAAAGTAATATTTAAAATAGAAAGATTATTTTCAAAATTAGCACAAATCTCCTAATGGGTTCAGAATTACATGCTGGGAGTCTTGCAATGCATTGATTTTTGGTACTTAATTTTAAAAGATTTCCAAAGTATGCCAGCATGAATCTGAGTTGATATTTCCCAAGAAACCCTAATGGACTTGGGCATTCAAATCCCTCAGAACATCAGTCTTCTTTCCTATGCGCTGCTGCAAACGCTCTCCTTCCCCGACGTGCTCAGAGCAGAGCTGCCCCTCTGGGATCCAGGACGGTGCCCACAACCCACGGGAGGAACAAGCTCTGCCTCCTCCCAAGGCAGCAGCCCACAGCATCCACATCCCTGGTACTTACATAGCTCAGGAGCAAAGCTGTGGGGAAGGTCACAAAGTCAGAATGAGAGATACGTGGAAAGACACTGAGCAGAAACTCAGATGGTGTCATTTCTTTGACAAAGACACTCAGGGAGAGGCAATAACCAGCTACATGCGCCGGCAACTTTGCTCACTCCTACCTTGGGCAGATTTGACCTGACAACTTAAAAGCTTTTACTAATAGTTCCATAAGCTTGCCCAAGGTAAAGCATATGTACATACAGATATGCTTGTTAAATAGCAAACAAAAGCTATGCTCAGAGTTTTGCACTCTCCTGTAACCAAGAGACAAGTGAAGAAGAGCAATTCAACATCACCCCAATTAATGAATGTGATTTCTTCTGTCCTTTCCTTCTGTCTTCCATCTCCTGACTTTGTTTTCAACTCCCTTCCCTTGCTGTACCTCCTGAATGTTTAATTTCATGTCTAGGCTCTGCAACAGAGAAATGCCAGCACTGATGCTTCTTAGGCAAACAACTGAGAACTTCTTAGCATGGGGCAGCCCAACAATCTCAGCAGGGAGACCAAGTGTTGGAGTGCAACCCTTGGTCTCCCTGCTGAGATCCCCAGATTGCAGAGCCACTGGCAATAATTTTAATGGAAATGGCATGTACAATCACTGTAAGGATTTAAGGTTTCATTAGCTGTTGAAGCAGAGTTTTAGACAAGCAGCAGCACTGTTTTTTCAGGAACTCTTCCTCAGTATGCGATTCAAAGGAAACGATTACCCAAACCAAGCTGGAAGTGTCCACATTATGCTGAAGCACTTGCCCTTCCTCAGCACAGCCATCCTAGAGCTCTTTAACTTATTAGCAAGACAAAGGATGCTAAAATAACCAGCACATTCAAACCCTTACTGTAGCAGGTATGCAGCAGGACCTGAAAAATAGCCTCAGAGAAGCAACTGGTGTAAAAAGAGTGAAAACTCACAAGTTTTTTTTCATTTTTCAAATGTCTCACTGTGTCTGGCAGGCAAAAAGCAGTGTGCAAGCACAGGCAATGAGCTTCAGGAGGTCAGGATGGGAACAAAAAATCACTAACATCGTACCAGCTCCCTGTCCCCCCAGCTGGGTTTGCACAGAAAGCAATGCTGGTCTGTCCCAGCTGGGCTTGGGTATTTCTATATCCCGTCACATCAGCCAGTACAATCCTGTCCCAGAGCACACTAGCATCGCTGCACATCGCCTGTGAGCATAAGCCGGGGAGGAAAGGGTCCCTATTCTCCTTCCCGCTCAGGTGGGCTGAGGCAGGGAACAACAGCCTTCATCCCAAACCTCTCCCTTCTCCTCCACACCCTGAAGGATGCAAGTGAGGCAGAATGGCGAGGCAGTAACGGACACCCAGCAGACGGAAAACTGGGATTTTCAGCACGCAGCAGCAGGCAGCAACTCACCGGGTGCAAACTGCGGCTTTTGGAGCTGTTTTCCACCCCAAACTGGTGTCAGTGGAGGAGCAAGCTGACCAGCTGTGCACTAATGGATCAAAAGGCCTGTGTCTCTCCTGCTTCATGTATGAAGTGAGGACCATTCTGCACAGAAACACAAAATACAGTTATTTACACCAGTGTTGCAGGATCCAGACCCTTTGTCTCCAGATACAGACTTACTTCACGTAGCTGCTCTATGCAAAATAAAAAATGCCTAATTCCTCACTTATATACTCATAAATTAATACACTAGAACTCATATTTTTATTTTTCATGTACACATACTACTATTAGTCTATCCCACCTGGAGACTTGGAGCTAAATGAGATGCATGTTTAAATCAATGAAAGATTTTTCCCTTATCTTCAACAGAATTAAGTGAGACTCTCAATACCAAGATCCTATTGCGTTGTGATACTGACTGTTAGTAGGATGCATACTAGTATGTGCAGCAAAATGTAACATTATATTGAATCCTGTTAGAATAGAGCCTTATCAAAGAAATGATTCACAGGAAATACGTTCTCCAAAAATAACCACAGTATTTGCTCGTGGCACTCGCACAAAGGATATCTTTGAGCCACAGCTCATATCTTTGCCAAATGAGAAACCTCTAAAAGAGCCTAATTTTTTTGCTCATTTGCCCGTTTTAACTTTAGATATGAAAATTACCAAAAAAAAAATGGCAATGTATTTTAAAGAGAAGTGTTACTTTTTTGCGTACGGTTATTATTTTCTACAACACATAGACAACACAAACAAAGCAAATTAGTGATGTTAGAGCAAACTAACAGACTCCGTGCAGCAGACTTTGATGCTCATTTACACAGAGGAAATAAGCAGGGATGGGAATCCTCCTAAAATGCAGGATGGACACAAGGAACCATCTATATGGTTGAGTTGCCACAAAACTGAAGGCATGCTACGGTGATTATAACTTGGTGAGGCCTTTAACTACAACTTCTTCTGCTTGTTCATGTAAACACAGGTTACATCTTTCTAATACTGAAAGCCTGACAAGCTTTTTCTATGCTCCTACCACCTCCAAGTCATACAAATAATGAAGAAACAACCTCATTTATAGCAGGTGAGAATAAGGTGTTTGTTGAACACAGGGTTGTAATGATGGAAAGGTTGGGAGCCACAGTCACAGTCAAAACCAAGTCACACAGAAGGGCAGGCTGCTAGGCCAGGTTAAAATAGGGGCTAAAATTCCTGGCCATTGCTGTCAAAGCAGCTGACATTGCTGACAAAGCAGCTCATCCCTTTCCTGCCGCTTCTCCAAGCTGCCGCCTGTCGCAGCCCCTGAGCATGGCTGGTCTGGGCGATAAGGAGCTCTGTCCCACCTGTCAGCCACCAAGCAGAAATCAGATCTTTTGTTCGTTTGTTCGTTTATTTGGCTACAAAGCACTGCAGCAAGGCACCCAAGATGGAAAGGAGAATTACAGGAGTAATTACAGCTGCCATCTGTCTATAAAGTTGCTTATATAAAAAAATAATAACAAAAAAGCCACCTCTGCTACAGCCTTAATTTTACAGCTTAAATGCTCAGTAATATTTCACCTGCTTACAAGTGGTAAGATGTTCTGCTGGAGTTATTTGTAGTTCTCCTGAAGAGGCACAGAGTGCTGGTGCCATCTGCCGTTTGCTGGCTATTGGCAGGCAAACCAAATAATAGCATAACAAAAGAAAATTACTTGATAAATTGATATCTGGCATAAATGAAAATCCTTCAGATGCCTGAGGGTCTCCTGTGGCAGTTTAGGGATAAACGGGGTTTTAGACAAGATTTACTTACATGGGAAATATCACAAGCAAATCCTTGCTGACACAGTCCTTAATGCCGCATGAAATTAGACACAATGCCCTTCTAGAAGCAAAGAGCAGGATAAAACCAGAGCCAGACACTTACTTTTAGGGTGAAGTTACTTTTAGCTTTAGCTTAGTTAGTTACTTCTAGCTCCTCAGCCAGGAGCATGACTCCTGGAGCTCATAAACCCAGCAGTCCCAAGGAGAACGGCACGAAGCTCTTGTCCTAAAAAAACTATCGACTATTTAGGACACACAGAACCAGCTCCATATATAAAACCCAGCCAGAAACCCAGCCTGCTCTCATCCAGCTCCTCCACCGAAGGCATGGCCAGAGGCTCACGACCCTCTACCCTTCATGCTGTTGAGAGCCACCTACCCACACGGCCTCCCCTGGAGCCTTCCTCAGCCACCCTCCTCCTCGTATCCTCCAGCCAAGCCACCTCCACTTCCAGGATCCCCTCAGCAGGGCAGGAGGTGACAAATCCCCAGGGAAGCAGGTCCCAGCTGCCCTGTGACAACGTGGCCGGCCAGCAGCAAGCCTGAGTGCTGGGACACATCTGCTCAGCGTGGGGACAGGGGACCTGTCCCCTCCCTTCCAGGGCTGAGACCATTGCAGCCAACAATGAGGGACTGCAAACACAACCACTTGCCCAACTGCCTTTTCAAGATGCTCAGTTTGCGCCCACACCTGACAAAGAGACGGCAGCTCCCAAGATACTGGTTTGAGTTTGACAAGGCAGGATATTATTTTGCTGGGCCCAGTTCAGCTGCTTTGTACGAGAATCATTTCCACTGTCCTTCCAGAGGGTTATTTATACTGACAGCTGTGCTCTGCCTTAAGCACTTAAGCCTGCTCTCCAGCCAGAAAACAGGTTTCACACCAGATACCGTACCTCTTCCTACCTGTACCAGTAACTAAATGCTGATAAAAGGTGCTGTGCCGTACCGAGAAGGCAGGTAGAATATTTCTGACAGAGCACAGGCAACGTAATTTTTAAATGTCCTTGCTTACGGGCATTGAAACCTGCAGACTTGAGGGCCAGAGGTGCTTTTGTGGCTATCAAGAGAGCCGCAGCTGTTGGGATGGCATTCTGAATATGCAGAGGGAGCTTCTGCCAGAGCTAAAAACAGAAAGCTTGGGCGGCACGAGCGAAGTGCAGGCGAGCCACATGCTGCATTTGTTCTGATCATCTCTGGCCGAAGCACGTCAAAAGGAAAAGTCTCTGCTTTTAGCCATTTTCTCTACCTCAATAAATTGACTGTCTCCTAAGCACCAAAGCGAAAAGCCAATTGTAAGAACCACTGTCGTGATAGGAAACGGAATGAGAGATCACGATGAATACAATCTTTTCTGCTCTAGCAAGTAGGTTACTTAGGGAAAGGCCAGGATAAAACATCCCTCTCTGGAAATACCTCAGCTCTAGCTCGATAAAAACCTAGACCTACATCCACAGGGGAAACTCACATAAAATTTTGACATATTTTGCAGAGCTGTATCATGATGCAGTCTGCAGAGGTTTGTTAGGACCCAGCTTGGGGGCACATCAGTACACTGTCTTTATACATATCAGGGTAAGTGTCCTACCCAGGACTGGCAAACATCCAACAATGTTCACCACTCCTCAGATTGCCTATAGATAAGTCTGTATAGCCCAGACTGGCAGAGGTTTAAGTTACAGTGGAAAAGATACTAGATATGTCAAAATGTCTGAAGTTAACCCCAAGGGAATGCTGCCAGAAAGCATAGCTGTAAGATCACCCAATAAGGGGATGCCTCAAGGCATCATATAATAACGTCTCCATTACAACCCTGTGAGTGAACTTTAATTTGAGGCTGGTCAGACTTCCCATTAAAACGCTGCTCCTGGGATTCAGCATGTGGAGAGCAAGCAGGCACCTCTGCTAAGTTGCTTTCAGAAGTGAATATCAACAGACGATCGAGGACATCAGCCAGCAATGCCACTTTTGTTACATGGTAACATGGCTCCAAATTACTCACACTCATCTGCAATCCTTTTCTGCCACACTTGCTCAATCCCCTTGTAGTCTATAAACAGGATAATTTAGAAGAGTATTTGCCTAACGGTGACATCATCAGAGATAATCTGAATTTACACCAAGATACCCATGATAAGCATCGAGGCTAAAGCTACTGATCTGTCTGGCTCAGTGAGAACATCAGCTCTTCAGTGGAACAACTAGTAACAGCAGGAGAAAGGCCAAATGTGTCCTGTTGTCCAAATACAGCCCTCACATAAACCTGCATCGCTCCTCTGAAGCCAGAGGAACCGTACCAACCCAAATTTGGGGTTGGAGCAGTACACTATCAAAGATGGAGACAGCCCAACAGTTGCTGGTCTCAGACAGGCTTGGTTAAGTTTAATAAGCCAGACTTGGCTGGGTCTACTGGTGAGTCCAGTTTCAGACAGGTTTGACTAAGTATAATCAGCCAAACTTGGCTGAGTCTGTCTGTGTTTACCACCCACTTGGAGACCTCAGTGGTGAGAAGACAGGACGGAGGGCTTGGGGAGCCTCCCAGCACAGGCAATCACAGCCCTTCCACCACCTTTGGACCCCAGGCAGGTTGTGACACCTTCTGGCATCCACACAGAGGTTGAACAACCCTCCCCAAGCCTCTCCTTCTCTGCTCACAGATGTTTACTTTTAACTTGCAATCTTGTTCATTGCACTTCGCCAAGGATCTCTTGGAGGAAGAGCCCTGACCATTACCAGCAATGGGCACCACCACCTTCAAACACATGCCACAGGCAGATGCAGAAGACTGTCCTTCCATACCTCTCTGCTCAGCGTCCTCTCTTCCAGCAGCTAGCCTCAACCAGCCTCGGACTACCAGGGGTAAATCACTCTTTGGGAAAGACCAGCTGCGGCCTGCCAGGCTACCTGGAGCTCCTCTCTCTCCCGAAATTCATGGCACTGCCAAGCTCCCTCCTTACCCCAAGCTCCCCTGTGACATGAACACCAGCTTGCACTCAGCTTCTTCACGCAAGAGTGGGATGATGTGCTGGATTTCCTCAGAGAAGCGAGAAGTTTCTGCCTGAACTCTGAATCCAACTGTAAGAATTAATTCGATTCTTACTGCCAAAAATACTCTAGACGTCAACTTGCCAGTGAAGATACCTAGTTTCTCCACACGGCAGGTCCATTCATTTACACACCAAGACCATTTGTTACTTACATTCCTCCATTCAGAAATCCCTTTTGGAAAAGTAAAAATTTTTTTAAAAAAATCACTACTTATCTGTCTCAGAGTTCGGTGTGGTATAAATTGAAATGTCACTTCAGAGGCCCCTAACAAAGCACTTCAGGAAGAAGGGCCCCAGCATTTGTGGCCTTTGCGCCAGCTGCTTTTCCATTTTGGGAAGGGTTTAAGATGGCTGGAATAGCCAGTCTCTTCCCACCACCCCTGCATTCAAGCCAGCGTCAAAAGTTCATCTGCTAATTACGCCATCAAGAAGTGAATAATAGTTTAAATTCCTCATGCTAGATTGTCTAGCTAGAGGATCCAAGTAAATCCCACTGATTTGCAGCAGAGTTGCTTGTCCACAGAAGGGGGAGAGCAGTGCTCCTGGAGCTCAAGACCCTTCCTCGGAGGTCTTCAAGCACAGATGAGAACCAGGGAGGCAAAAGCCAGCCAACAGAAGCAGAAGCAAGCAGGTACAGCTCCCAGAGCATCCCTACACCATAGTCTGTGCTGAAGGGCAGGATCCACCCATCCTCGGGCCAAGACAGCCTTGGTACAATTTGCAGTGACACAGAAAAATGATACAGCCGTTAATAACAGTACCAGGAGAGATGCTTCAGCCAAAAGTAATTTATACCTTTTCACACAGCTTCTGGGACTCAGCGGGAATGAAGCAGGCAGGTAACCGGAAAAATTTAGGAGCTTGTGCTTGCAGGAAACCCAACTTCAAGTCCTATTTTCAAACTGGGAATCTGGGGAAAATCTCCTGAACCCCACAAAACAACTAATTCAGCACACCTTAGACTGCTGGGCAGGGCTTTGCAAAGCAGCTGGGTTATTTTCATGGTCACAAAACTAATGAAGGCTGACAATGCCAAGACTGAACGGTCTAACACCCCTTCAGCCTTCAGCTGTGTAAGTGCACTGCTATGGTAGAAGACAACATCCAATCTGTTTATAGACACCTTCAGAGCAATGGGCAGCTTTGCTTGGGGATCTCTCCTCCTACCCTTATGCATCTACACAAAGCAATTCCTCCAAACAAGCTCTTAACTAGCGTTTTGAAGCACAGGAATTTCCACCTAAACTTGCTGCACTAACACTGAGCACAGACACAACCCTGCACTTCAGAAATGCCCTTGCTCCAGCTCCTAAAAAAAACCTCACTGAATAATGCACCTTGCTTGAAATTTAAGCGCATAGTGGCACTGTGCTTCTGCCATCATCAGGGCATTATTTCAGCTTCCACGAGCTTTATGCAGGTCTTCTACTAAGTCTGGAGGATGCTAATGTGAAACTGTTCAAGTCAGCAAGACGTAGCCTGGCTCCACCAAACCCAAGCTAACCCCCTGCATTCCTCAGCATCTGGGGAGAGAGGAGAAGCTCAGGTTTTCTTTATATCCCAAGTGAATAGGAAATTCTTTACATTCCAGATCTGTATAAGAGAGTCCTGCTTCTAATGAAGTTTTGCTACACTTCTCTTTCTTGGCTCTATTTCAATGTAGAGAGTCACAATCGACCTGAGCTGACATCTTTCCAGCACTCAGGACTACTAGCGTGATAAATTATAAGCACCTATAGATCTGGCCACAGTTGTATCTCACAACAGTGGACCTGTTTTGTTCCAGCTAATGGTGCCGCTCTGTTGACTTTCAAACAGGCTGGAGAGAATAAATTGCTGCAGTTTATTCCCATACAGCTGACATTCCCGCCATGCCATCACTCACAAGCAGGGATCTGAACATTAGAAATGTAACCCACCACCCCAGACAGCCTTCAGTCCTCAGAGGGGAGTTGGTGGAGAGGAGACTTTCCACTCCAAGACTCAGTGCTGACTCAAGCTGCTGGCAGCAAGAACCCCAAAACCAAACCGATGGCTTAGAGAGGTGAGTAACACTTTAATTTCTAGCATACTAATCATGTTCTCAGGTTACATGAGGGCTTTTTGGGGCAGGGCATTTGTGAGGAAAGGATATGATTTTTTGTTTCAGATAGCAGCGTTCCCCTTTCTGGCACACTGAGCTCTGCTCTTATCTGTAGGTTCGCCAAGGGTGCTTATTTGAGCATCCTGGCAAACCAGGAGCTCCATCCCCACGGCATGCTTGGCTCGGTCCTCCTTCCTGCATGAGCATCTCTTATCCTCGCACCCAGGAAACCCAGGACGACTGTGGTTTCCAAAGCAAGAGAGGACTCCACTGCCAACCAAAGGGCATCCGGGCTCCACAGCACATGTACAAGGGGTGAAGCCATGATGAGCTCTGCCACCTTGAACATCTCACTTCATTAATGAGGTACTTTGCAAGCAGCCAATTCACCAATACTTCATGTAGCATCTTGGGCTGACAGAAAAGGCAAATGCTTGACAAGACACTCAGCTGAGATGAAGGCTCAGTTGTGCAGCAGAGCATCAGCTGGGCTCCACAGCCTCCTCCTAAACATGGCTCACAGGCAGGTTAAAAAGAAAAGAGAAAGGATAGAGATGCTAAAGGGAAGAAAGTGTCCAGAAAATATAATGCATCTTCTCAGTAAGAGTCTTTCCATAGCACTGGGAGCCATACTTAATGGAGGTAACCAGAACCACAGGCGTGGGATTTGGATTTAGTCTCTCACCCTGCTCCACCTTTCAGCAGCACAGACTGCTCTGATTCTCTAACAGCGCGTTGTTTGCAGCCACAAA
Source organism: Cariama cristata (assembly GCF_000690535.1). Taxonomy (NCBI): domain Eukaryota; kingdom Metazoa; phylum Chordata; class Aves; order Cariamiformes; family Cariamidae; genus Cariama; species Cariama cristata. The sequence goes on from NW_009609072.1 coordinate 43,167, forward strand.
AGTTCACTGTCCAGTGAACGAACTAACTCAAAGCTACCATCATATGCCATGAAAACACATTACCTGGATATTCCTCTGCAGCAGCCAAGGAGGCAGGACCAGGACACCCTGTTTGTGCCCCCCGCAACAAGGCAGCAGCAGAGGGTAACCACAAGCAATGGGCAGAGCTGGGGCAGTAACCTCTTCTGTCCCCGCAGTGTAGGACCCACAGCCCCGGCCCTACGGCTCAGTAAACACCTTGCATGTTATCTGTGTACCTAATCCAAGGTGTAGTGAAAACAAGGGCCAGGTGTGGATGGGAGTTTGGGGCCTTCCAGCTCCAAACGACAAAACAGTTGAGGATCAAGTATTTCCTTGGCAGACCAGGGAGTGAGGCGAACCTGAGGACCTGCCTCTTAAAAGGAACTTTATTCCCTTTATGTATGAATATCAACTCTTCCTTTTCATATTTTGCTTTTCAGTTGTATTAATTAGTAGATTTTGGGTATCCAACAGCTTTGTCCATAACACCGTGTTATCTCCTTGAGAAATTCCAGATTTTAGTTCCAGAAATAAACCAGAGACAAAGCCCTGGCTCTCCTGTGCCTTGCACTGCACACGTGCCTTCATATTATCATTTCCTAATTTCCAAAGGCTATGGTTGTTAGGGGACAACCCCTCGCTGACTGCCAGGGCTGCTGCAGGCTCCAGTTGCAGCACTAGCTGGACTTCACGGCCGTCCGGACACGGCCGTGTTCGGTGCTGAACGCTGCCGGGTGAAGTGTTTCCAGAGCAGCTGGGTATGCACTAGATTAGGCATTTTTGTTTTCCTGAGACTTTCCAGTAATTAAGGAATATAGCTTGCTTATGGGACACTTGAACTGGAGTTTAGCAGACATGCTATCTCTGTCACTCTCTAGTAGACAGAAAATTCAAGCCCCAATGTATTTTTAGGGTTTTTCTACCTAGGAAGTTTGTGTCTCAGCTGCCAAAAAGACGGCAATCCGAGCACCCACTGACATCACTGCCTAGATATACTCTTGAGCAATTAGCATGACGTCTAGTAGATCAAGAGACCACCAGTAGCTTAGGCTCAGACCACTGCTGGCTTTCATTAGATAAACTTTTCACTGTAGAAAACCTTTTCACAAGAGAAGAACAGAGAGAGTATGACCAGAAAAATCTTTCCACCACTTGTAAACAGAAACAGGTATGTACTAGCATGAAATGCGACACAGGGTAAGAAAAATAAATAAGTCATGCCTCACTTTTGTAATGAAATGGCATTAAAATCCAAGAGTTTGGGCACTGAACATCTACGGTTACAAAGCTACAGCTCTGATTTATATTGAGTCAAGTGCAAGCTAAAATCAGGCCTGGCTTTCTAGATTGCCTTTGGGTGGAAATGAACATATTTGCTTTAGCGATGCACCCGGGTTGCTTGGCAGGCCTGCAGATTTGTATGACACCAGCTGCCTCCATATCAAATACTGTTCACGTAGTTAAAATTAGACCGATCATATTTCCTGGAGGGGTTTCGGCTCTATAGCCCACTGTGAGCCTGCAGGTGGGCTCCCCAACAATAGAGAGTTCACTGCTTGGCGTAAACCAGGCACACGGTACTTTGTGGAAGCCCAAACACGATGGCTATTCATTTAAACTAACCTTTTCTCCTCCTTGGGCACAGGATATGGCACAGGACACTGTCACAAGAGGTGTTTGCAAGAGCTTAAACAGTCCAGTCTTGATGCTTCCTAAATAGAGAAAATAACCATTAGACCAGGTGCAAGTTTATTTTTCATTCAAGAAACATCTGTGCAAGTTATTTAATTCTATGCAACACTTCTTGCCAGCTCAATTTTCTATGAAATGGCTTGGGTTTTGTAAAATTATTTCCCTATAAAAAGCTTCCTTTGACTGTACAGTGACAGCTTAATTTAGGCAACTTGAATAATGACAGTTTTGGGAATTGGCACTTTTAACTGCTCCATAGTCTGTACCTCAGTTCTACAAACATGCCTCTAAACTACGGTGTTTAGCAATATTCTGATTATTTGCACTTTGCATGCATGATTTATGCTCTGTGTAAAAGCTCTGAGGCTGGAATAGTTTTTTACCACGTTTTACAGTGCAACAGGGTAGGTTCCTGTTCTGAGTTGCGTGGTGATACTGCAGCACGTGCAATGGGATGACAGTACTCTGACCACTGCCTGTCTTCCAGACTTGGTTATACAATGCACACTGGGTCCCAGCAGTTTTGGATAATTACCATGAGCCCCGCTGGTGGAACCAGAGCAGTTGGTATAGACTCAGACTCTCTTTTAGACACCAACAACTGCCCCAGTTTCTCTGGTGAAGAGACCAGAGATAGAGCCTGGCTTAGACATAGGACTGAGAGCAAGTATTTACGAAACCCCAGCTCTGCCCCACTGCACAGTAGCCCTCCAGCCTCTGCAAGAGCCATGCAAGGCCAAAATGACTGAAAATCCCCGCCTCGTGTTGGCATCAGTGCCATCTGCATCCCTCTGCTCCCTCACTGCTACCCTCGCACCACACACCACTAACATCCTACTCTAGCATCATTTTTAAATGAGTCACTTGAGACTGCTCAGGTGGCAGCAGAGGGAAGAGCCCTGCCTCAGCGTGAGCAGGAGGTGGCCAAAGACCCCGTCCTTCGGATGCTCACCTCCCAACTCCCAGGCCTGCCCACCCCACGGCATTGCACGCGGTGGTGCGGAGGGAGCCGGTTTCACCCATCTCACAACCAGTGGCTGCCCCTGCGGTTCACGTGCCCACCGCAGACCCCACGGCTCCAAGGGGGAACGGCACAGCGCTGGCGTGCTGCCTCGGGGAAGGCATCTGTGGTCAGTTCCTCGCACCACCGACGTGGGGACACAGGGACGGCTCTGCCCAGCCGCTCAGACAGATGCTCCTCTGTCAGGAGGAGAGTGAGCTAAAAACATCTCCTGGCATGTCAGGGAAACCAGAGACGAAAGAGCTTTAAATAACATTCCCCTCAAGCAAACAGTCTCCAGGGGGATCCTGCGTTTCTTATTGAATTGTACAAGTTCAAATCTCACCCACTGACTTTGCTCTGCTCGTGGAAGTGCTGGCACTGCCCACCCTGGGTGTCGGTGGCTGGGCATGCTGGAGCAGGGGCAGACCGGGCAGCGGCAGAGTGCCCAGCAGCAGCTCCATATGAATGTGTGCCCAGCATGAGTGGTGCTGGTGGAGCCGAACCAGGACAAGATTTTTACACCAGAATTCACCGTGGGCACAGATGGGAGGTGATAAAGTGCAGCCTGGAGGATTATGTGCTGCTGTTCCTGTGCACAGGCTCTCCTGTCTGGGACACAGGCTGGAAGCAGCTCTCATGGCACTAGAGATCAGACAAGGTGCATGAAACTCAGTCACTCACCTCCGTTTTCACTGCAGCCTTCTCCATTGCACAGCAAGAGCACGGGTAGCTCAGGGACCTCACGTGCAGAGGGACAAGAGGGCACGCAGGCTCAGGAGCTTTGGTTCATCTCTGGCTCCACCAGCTTTGATGACATCAGGTTTATATGGCAGAAGCATCAGACCACCAGTCAGGATATGCTGTGGGATAACCACCTGAGACACACCTGTGTGACAGGAGACGACAGAAGCTACAGCAGGCACATGCTCTGTTGCGTAGCACTTTGGAGAAAAATATTACGCAGGCTCTCCAAAAGCTACCCCAGATTCATACTGGCTTCTGGGTGCAACTTAGCTACTGCTGTCAGTCTATAGACATCCCATTTGAATGTGTTCCCACCTGAGGATATACTTTCCCTTTATTCCTATTCAAAACATTTTAAATCAGCTAAGTAAAAGCAAGAGGCTCTGGGACAGAAAAGGCTTTTTTTCCATTTTGGTAATTACTAGTATAGAAAAGACATCCCGTGCTACACTGGATGCTATAGCAGGCATAATTCATACAGTGCTGTTCACAAAAATTCCTTCTTTACGAAGAAGGAGGGACACAGGTAATGGGCCTGGTTTGGGGACAGCAGACATCAGAACATGCTGCATTCTGCAGAAAGTGCAAACGTAACAGCACAGCCGCTGAGAGCAGGAACAGCGAGTCATCGTTGGAGCACTGGATGGCAAAGCCCTGAGTCACACACCGTTACATGCACTGACCACACAATTCTGATTTTCTCCTAAGCCTGTTGGAATGATCCACCTCCTTGGAAGGTGTGCCCCACATGAAGTATCTAGCTGGCTAGACTGCTCTCTCTCCTCTATGGCCCCATTAACTTAATCCTCCTTATGACTCACAGGAGAGTCATCATCGTATTCAAGGGTGGAGAGGTTATCTACTTGCTGCCTGAATAGCGTACTGTGATATTTTCTACTTTAAAAAAAGACTGTGGGTTGTCTTGTGTGTTAAGGCTGAGGCTCTGCTTCATTATTCACTGCAGGTATCTGTGAGGAAATGGGGAAAGCATCCTCCAGCAGTCAGGAGTGAAAGGGAGAGCTGGAATTTGATTCATCCCCTCCTGAAGTACAGCCGGGCTCGTGCAGACAGGAGGAGCCGCTAGCTCCTGGCACCGTGTGGCTACAATGAGGGGAACTGACCCTTCAGATGGCTCACAGATTTGTACCATCAGCTCTCGATCCAAGCACTGAAAACAGAGTTCTTAGCAAGCAGTAATCCACCAGACAGTGAGCCTGTGCATGTTTCCCCAGGGCTTTCAGGAAATAACTTTGTCTAGCTTTGTTACTCTATAGCATCCTAACTGCAGAAATAGCAGTTGCCAGGTTCTAGAAATAATATTCTTTCTGTGGCACTGAACACTTGCCCTTAGGATCCTCTTAAAGGATCCCCAGCCTCCACCAAATGCAGCCACTGGGATGTGCCTGTGCAATGTGAATGCCCCAGGTACACACAGCACAGGCAGCAGAGAGCAGGTGGATGTGTCAGGATGCCCAGGGACTCCACAAATACTATTGCTTTTACTCACATCTGCATGTACTCTGCAGATTATAGCCATGGGCACAACAGTCTTCATGCACTACATTCCCCAGGATCTGCAGCCTTCATGTGTCAGGTGGTCTGGGCTCAAAATCCTTCCACATTCCTGTAATGGTCTGGCATGAAAAGAAGTGGGGCAGGGTTGGGGGGTTTTTTATAGAGAAGAAAGGAAGCAAATGACCAGGATATCTGTTTGACATGAATCTACTTACTTTAACAAGTATGGAGCCTCACGATTTCAAGTGGAAGCTTAGCATCTCTTAAAATAAGCTCTAGGCGTCTTTTAATGTCGGTGTTTAAAAGGGGATTTAGTCACTTGGTTCTAGGAACTCCAGTTTGACTGAAGTGTCCAATATCTGTCGGCAGTTCAGCTGTTATCCAAATAAGGGGAGGGAAAGCCAGGATTTTCCAGCCCTGAGAAACAGCTGTACTCCGAAGAGGCATATAATACGAGGGATAAAATGAATTCAGTCTCAGCCCTAGTTTGCGAGCCGTTCCCAGCCGCTGGATGAACAGCCCGACCCTCACAGCAGGTCCCACCGGGCTGCTGGGGCCAGACGGAGCGCACCCCGCTAGGCAGTCCCAGAGCCGCACCAGGAGGGACCCCTGCTCTTGTCCAAGGGCTGGATCATGGGACCTTCAAGGCAATCAAAAGGTGATTTGAAGGGAGAGATATTGAGGCCCTATCTCTTCACACTGCACTTGGAGCAGGACGTGTACCCTGAGCAATAATGCTCTGAGTACGTGCACCCTTGCACGCTGCCCGTGGACACCAACATCCCACAGACTTCACAGCCACATGAGCCACACACAGGGTGTGTTTGCAAATGCTCACCATCTCACCAGGGACATGCCTTAACTAATTCCAAGATTAAGCTTTCTACGGTGCTTTTTCCTATATTGAGGCTACTGTTGTCCAAACGCCATTATATTCAGATTGCTGACGTTCCTTCCCTTGCGACATTCTGCTCCGTACAATGGACAAACTCATCTTAAGCCTAGCAAAGACTTTCAAGCACGGAGCACAGTACATGCATTTCAGCAGCCGTGCTGTTCTCCATGCTTGAAAGTCTTTGCTAATCTCAGAGGGAGCCTGTCCTTGAAAGCCAGTGCATCTTTCTGCCCTTCCTGAACAGCACGTATGGAAATGCCCACAGGAGTGCCATACACAATTTTTGAGATGCAAATCTAATATCCTACCTACCTGCTTGATGGGAGACATTCAAAACCTAATCCACAGAAAATAAGCCTTTGAAATAGTGCCCTTCAGTGCTACATATTCTGAAAATATCCTATGAAAAATTGGTCTTCCAAATGTACTCAGCATTTCTACAATTTAGAAAGACTCTCAGCAAGCTTCAAATCCAATCGATTCTGCAGTTTCTGTAAATATCTCATCAATGGCTACAACAACCTCTTCCAGCTATTTGCTTATTTTCAGAACATCTTAGCTGCTGCAAACCAGATCTTCTCCCCATCCAAAGAGCAGTCATTTTAATAAAACATTCCACAATTTGAAACTATCACAAATTTCCCTGCAATCTAACCGGTCATCTCAGGATCCTTGGGGCATGGGAAGAGAAGCAAATAAAATCACTCTTTTCTCACTTTCTACTGAAGTCTGGTTATTCACCTCCCAGGAGCAACAGAGAAGTCACTTTCAAATCACACACTGAAGTCACCAAGTAACTCACAACTAGAAAGCTCACTGCTCAAGTGATGACAATTTCCCCATTTAGCCATATGGCACAGAGGAAATACAGCTCCAGACACAGCTTTCTCCATCCCACTGCCTTTGGGAAAGCCTCATTCTTTGCAGTCCTATGTTCATGTCCCTGTTAAGCCATATAAAGTAGTGCCACAAGATATCCAGTTGTCCAGTATACAGTCCCAAAGCTTGGTCACCTCTATGAGAATGAGTAACACCATCAAGTAACACGTAGATGGCTTGCAAAATGCATCACTTTCAAATTGACTGAAAGTTGTTATCCTGTATACCTATTTGAGCCCGTTTTCTAAATAAAAGACATGCTGATACATTAATATGATGATGCGGTCTTGGTCTGCCTCACGTCTAAGTGCAAATTTTAAAATGTACTCCTCCCTCCGACACACAGTCTTTGCAATGCAGCGTATTTCAGATCCAGCAGATGCTCATTTTGTTCCTAAAACAGATTTAATGGGTTTTCCATGATCTAAACACCTGGCAAAAAGGCTCCGTGCAGCTTCAATACTTTCCCAACCCTGTGTTAAATTTGTCCTACTGTTGCACATAGCATAATTCTGCAGTCATGTCAACTATTCAGGTAATGCTAGAATGTCGTCATTATAGTTTGTGTCAACAGTGTGATCTGTATGTACCTTGTAATCATTCTGGTGTTGGGTTGCAAAGGTCCTTGGACTCTTCATTTGGCTGAGTCTAATTTTGTCCTCTTCACAAAGATCTAGAGTTACACTAAGTAAAGGTTGACATTTACATGAGACACTGGGACTGCTAGAACGACTCACCAAGGTAAAACCTCAGCTATATATTCTTTCAAGGGCGTAAGCTGTACAGTGCCGACATTTCCGCTGACCTGCTGTAGAAAGCCTCTGTGCTTAGCAAGGCAAACACGGGCAGGGGGGCACGTCACTCATGGAGCTTGGCAGGACTCAGGAATAGGATCTCAGGAGTCTGAAAACAGATAGTTAAAGAAGGCTGGAGCATCACTCATAACTTCAACAAAAGCAGACATGTCAGAGAGAAAACAGCTATCTCAGAGTGACCTTCCAGTGTTTTCTTGGAAGCTGAATGACCTCCACGCATTTTTACTGCTAAGTTGGACGGCCACATACACAGCCTCATACACAAGACACTTTTGCACTCACACAGAAGCCCACTATTTCAATCACACGAAACCAATTAGTAGTAGCAGGGATGGTCAGCATTGCAGCCCAAATGCTCTCAGTACCTTTACTCTCCCAAGTTCACTCTGCCCTTTAAAGCAGCATCAGCCACCACGTTCAGCACTCCTGAAAGTCTCCTGGTTTACTAAATATCCTAAGACGCAATGTCATTAGGTCTCAATCAAAACCAGGAAATTCAGACTAAAACAGTGACTGTTCCGGTGATGAAGCTCATAAGCCTTTTATCTATTCCTGTGAACTCACCTCTATCCAAATCCAACATTAACAGTGAAAGAATCCAACACACTCACAAGAAGCAAACTGTGAAACCGAAGGACCACAGAATGGCAGATAAGAACACCACATCTGACATAAACCCTGCATGTGAAGGATGAGTTTGTCCACAAACGAGGGTGCTGCAAGCAACACAGATTTCAAGGATGACTTCTGCTTTAACCAGGAGACACCTACAGCAGCCAAGCACAAACAGACTTCCCAATGATGGGGTTTCCTCTCAACTGAACTAGTTGGATCTGCTCTGGTAAGAGATTAGCCTAGCCTTCCTCAAGCACTGGCAGCTGCAGCATCACATATATAGCTGCCTGTATTTACTGTGCGAACACCGACCACTTGGCGTGTTACATGGCATCAGTCCAGTTTCACTTGCAACTTTGACAGCCATCATCTTTGGCCATGGTCTCTGCCATGTCAGAAGGTCCTGGCAGTAATCATTGCATTGAGGAACTAATGCCACACAACCGAGTAACTGTCTTGAGCACAAATGCATAAGCTAGGGCTAAAGTTCAGTGCCTGTTTTATCATGGCTGGAAACTTGTCAGAAGCTGTTCTTACCCAGTTCGGTAGACCAACCTCTCTCTAAGATCTTGCTTCTCACTCCAGATAAGGTATGTCCGACCTTTCTAAGCAAGCTTCCTGGAGTACCTCGCTGTGCTTTGATCTTAAGCCACAGCCTGCCACAGTTCCCTCTGAGCGCTTCACTTACTCTTGATAAGGGGCACGTCTCTGCCTTCTGTTTCTGTGCACGTCTTGCCCGATTCCAGACTGATCATGGAGTTGGAAACACAGTGGAACAACCAAGAGTGACGGCATGCCTACAGGAGAATTTAGTCTTATTGTACAGAATAAAAGGGGGCATGGATCCGCTAATGCAGTTTTGTTAATGTTGTTTCAGTCATGTGGAACTATCTTTAAAGCAAGTACATCAGCCCAGGAACTCCTTTCACAATGTGCACGTCTGATTTTTCACCGCCCTTTTTCTTTGGAGGAAAAACAGAAAAAACAAATCAGCCAATTTTACAGGTCCTGAAAACTGACTATACTGACCATTATCTGATAGACTGCAAGAAGGCAATGCAAACAGCATCACAGGGATCTGTGGTGGAGTACAGCCAGGATTGGTTTGCGGCAGGAACCCGGAGCAACTCAATAACATTGGCTTCCCAGGCTCTCCTCCCACATCCAAGGGTTTGGGATTATCCAGCGGTCCTTGCATCAGCCCTGTTGATGGCCATGTGACATAACCTTGGACAGGAGCCATCCCTGAACTGCTTGAGAGATACTTATAACTCAAGAGCAACAGATAGAAATATGAAGGCCATGGGTGGTCCAAGTCCATGTGTAACCACTTTGCTGGACCAGGGCCAAGGGTAACATACTGCAGGTTTGGATGAGACACGCCGCGACACGTTCTCGTCAGAGATGTCTGACTGCCTTCGGGCAGCCTGTGGTCTCACGTGGCTGCCTGCAGCTGTCACATGGCTACACCAGTCAAATCCAACTAGGCTGCAAAATATCTTTCAGTGCGACTAGTTATGACTGTTTTGAAGAGTGACAGAAAGCAGGAGGGAGAGAGAGAGAGAATGAATCTCAAATAAATTATTTGGACCACACAGTTATGCAAATCCTCTGCAGAGTTCAGACACATATACTGATTTTATTTGATGAGATGGGTGCTTTTGTAGCCTACTGACCTGTTCGAGCTAACTAAACCCTAGTCTGTGGAGGTGCCTCCATATCTCTACAGCATGCACCTATCTGCATCTCTACAAATGTGACTCCAAGACAGGGTGACAATCAGCTAGAAGACCCCAAATTCAAAATTACTCCACCTATCATGTTATAAATGATGTAAGTGCCAAACAATACCATACGGAACTGGGAGTATCAAGCATAGGATCCAGACCCTGAAGAAATACATACGTTTCTCTGACATAGAGCACTGTCAGGGTGCAAAGAATCAACTGTAACCTTGAGGAGAGACTTCTTACCTGCCAAGCCACCACTCACATCTGGTTCTTAGCAGGCTGAAAACACAAAGCACAACTGCCACAAAGGCAGTGGTTCGACAGGCAAGGAGCTCACAAGGGGACAGTTACAGTGGCCTTAGCAACTGATCACTAAACAACAAACAACAGCTTTGTAACCATCTGCCAATACCTTGAGGTACTGTTTGCATGACCACAGACACATACAGGCACAAACATAGGACTTGGCAGTACATGACATCAGCTACCAGATAACGTAGAATAAGGCTCCGATTTTGACACTGCAGGTGCTAAGAGTGACAGAGGGTGAATGGCTGGCTTAATGGATGGGGAACGCAAATCCCAGGGCATCCTTTAGCAAGTCAGCAACTCAGGAGTATTGCATCACCCCAAACAGATCAGCAGGGGACATATATTGCTCCTTCAGCCAGCAGAAAGTCAATTCAGGTACTTCCATACCTTTTACTTGCTGACAAACCAGGTTCAATTCCTTCCCTACAGCTGTAGATCAAGGCAGAGAGACATAGCAGCATCGTCTCCATGTTTTGCACATGCTGCTGTCTCTCAGTCCAGAGCCACCTTTTTAAAGTTCACTCCAGAAGCAGAGCGTATGACAACAGCATCGCTGCTGCTGCAAGTTATTTATCAAGACCAGCATTTTTACTGATGCAGCTGGGCCCAGGAGAAGCAGGACCGTTAGCCTGCAGAACTCCACCAACAAAAATCTCTCTCGCCATAGTAAAAGGGAAACAAAGATGAAATCTGTAAACTTTTTATTACCACTGTGAGCTAACAAGCTACTAGTAACTACTTTTTTGTGTCAATTCAGTATGCTACAGTCCTTATGTGAGAAGGATCTGGTAGCTGGTTTATGAGGTACCATTTTCATTTTAGCTAGAGGAACAAGGATTTTCTTTAGACTCCGCCATCCAAATGCAGAAAAACCCTAACTCCACCATGGAGCCAGGTTTTGTGGGTGACTTGAGTCTTTCACAAAGGCGCATTTCAATAACCTTGGTTAAATGCCTCCATGCTCTGGAGGTGATCTAAGCCTACTCTCAAATACTAAGGATGCTTCTATTTTCTCTGGCACACACCACTTGCTCTCCAACCAGCACATGCTCAGTTCACAAAACAGAGCCATGACTGTGTTGTAAGTAAAATGAGGTAGTTCTAAACACACACTGATTTTTGTTTGTCTCTCCAGGTTCATAGGGTAAATCCAAAGGCTAAGCCTCCTCGCAAGTCTCAGCATCCTGGCAGGGCCAGAGGAGTGTCACAGTAAGTGCAAACATTGTTAGGTCAAGTATACTCAGCCTCCTAAATTCTTTGTCTCCATCCTGCCCTGTTTATTTTTCCCCTCATGTGAGGAAAAAGCAGAAAGCCACCAGTGTTTTGCTGATCATTGGTTCCTCAGCCTCAGTTCTCTAGCAGCCGTTCAGTTCACCCGAGTTACATCACTTTAATTCAGCTGTCATCTATCGACCCTCAAACACTAGGCTACACATTTTTAAAATTATTATTATTTATAGTATTCTAGAAATATTTTGCAAGGATGGGCTCAAGCACATCTTCAGCAAATGATTAAGAGGCAAGGGTCATCATGAATATCAAGATCTGGACCCTAAGCTCTGGAAAAGGGCTTTCTGGCTTGGAACATTTCCTAGCCAGAATTGCTAAGAGCATTGATGGAGCAGGTGACAGGGCTGGAAATGCTCGAGGGGCTGCCACGCAGCTTAGCCATTCGTCAGCCTACTTCAAAGATTCACTTCAGAACACAGTTGGTTTAGAGCACACACTTGGTCAAGAGCTGGGGAAGTCCGACTATCTAGAGGCAGACTCACATCTTAACTCAGGCTAGGAAGGAAAGAACTGGTAACTTGGGTAATTTCAGAGAAAAGACAGATTATAAAAAAGACCAGTGCCACAGCAAAACCCAAGCACTCCAGTTGCACGTTTGTATGCAAGACACATGGTTCAAAAGCTAAATGAGATGATATGAGTGCATATCAACGCTCCACCACGGAACAAGGACATATCTTGCACTGCAAAAAACTGATCATCTTAAAACTGCCTTTCTTGCTTGATCAGAGACCTTATTGTAAATTCTGCACCAGCTGAGCTTTAAGGAAGGATGTCAGGACAGAGTACCAAAGTTCCTGCTCACTTCTCTACAGTCAGTCTCGTTGTAGTTACCACATACACCACACAAGCCAAGAAGAGCTAGACCTGGGATCAATTAAACCAGGTAGGGATCTCTGTAGAAGGGGACAACTACTGGCAAGTAACACTGATCTTTACATAGAGACTACAAGATGTGGGCAACTAATTGGCTTATAGCTCTAAACCCAGCAACATTTACCGGTTATCAGCTCCTCTTTCCACTAACTTGGTGTTCACAGTCCAGGGAGGCATTTCCTCTCAGAGCACTTGAATGGAGACTCTCCACAGGGTATTTATTAGGCTGGCACATGAACAACAGATAAAACATTCTGATGTCTTCTTCTGTTTCAAACTAGAGCACCAGCAACACAGTCGGGTTTCTGCATATGAGAAATTCAAGCTATAAAAATCACTTTTCTTTGCTATATAGATGCAGAGTCCCTCGGCGAGCCTGACCAGGTCTGCCTACGGAAGCACACCTGTGTTTACGAAGGTAAAGAGCACAGGCTGTCTGAACAACATAACTTGTTCTGCAACTACTAGCATTAGATTTTCACTTTTCTTGCTCCATCAGAAGGTATTTTGATGCTGGAACATTGGTTCATTTACAATTCAAAAAAGCCAGCATGCCTTCATTAGCAATGCTATCACACTAACATCTTAATTGGTAAACGATCCAGACAGACAGAACCACTTACATGAATTCATCTCATTTATTTCCTACAGAGGAGGCTGAAGTGGAAACCTCTCATAGTAACCTCCCTTATTATGCTGTATCCACTGGAATATATGTTTTTCCTGCATTTTTGTTTTTATTTAAATGCATAAGCAAGTTAAAACCTTTTAATGAGCACTAGTCTACAGGTGAAAAGACCTCCACTCACAATCCACTGCAAATGCATTCAGAATTAAATCAACTATTGTAAGTAAAATAAAAATACGGGCATGAGATCATCTTCTCTGAAGGGTGTATCGTTGCCTAATAATTTCTTCAATGGGGAAATCCTTATGTCAGCCATTTAACACCAATTTTTCCTCCTCCAGGGTCTACAAAACATAAGAGCTACAAAGGGTCAATTAGTGGTATTTGAATGTCGCATTCACGCTACACCCACCTTACAGGTTCACTGGTACAGACAATATGATCAGATAATAGATTCTGCCGATTTCCGAATACTACGAAAAAGTAGGTATTACTACGTCTGTTTGATGTACAGTAATTTTATTGGGGCAGTGACAAGACAGGAACAAGAACTGCTATAAAAATTAGGAGATTGTACATGTTCGCAGAGGCAGAGTTAGGTTTACAAGTATCAAATGACCTGAAGTCACAGACTGCTGTACAGAGCCTGCGCTTCCTCCGGCAACGTGTGAGCAGGTCAGGCCCAGTGAGAGGAGACTGCCATGCTGTTAGTTATTAACGAAAGTACTACTGAGCCATGGAGGCATTGTCACTGTATAACTATGGATGAATTCAGGAAAAAAAAAAAAACCAGCACATTTTACACAATTTATGATACTCCCAGGCATGACATCATAGGTCCAGCGGGCCAAATTCACAGCAACTAACTCCAAAGTTAGTGGAACTCTTTTTATATCACCTCAGTGGAAAGGTGTTTGTTCCATCAGGTTCCTCAGCCAAACCTGAGCTTCCCCTCTCCGGATGGTATTTCTCTTGATGGACAGAAAGGGAGATGGTCCCTTTGTAAGCGGGTTGACAGCTGAGGTGGGAAAGGGAGTGAGGGCTGAAGGTCTTTCTTCCATTCTGGCATTATAACCATTTAATTTTTTTCTCTCTTATTTTGAGCAGAGGCTTGTTCATCAGCAGTTCCTGGTAAGTATGCTTTGTTAGACATCTCATCGGTTAATTACCCCACACTTACTTTTTCCCACCTCATCCAAGATAAAACAATAATGTTAAAGGGTAGCCAAAAGATAGCATTCAGTGTCAGGCTAAGAGCTTTCAAGGTCTTAGTTTTGACACAAGCACCTGAAAAGCACTGATTTTTTTCACAACACAACAAAAAAGGTATCATCCTTTTTACATTCAGTCAATGAAGAGTACCCTATATGCTAAGAGAAAACATATCAACCATTCTGACCTATAATATTTGCTAGGGTTTAAATTTGTGCAAGAGAAGACAGAATTTAGCAAAAAATAATGTGCCTTGTTTCATTAAAGTCACAGTAAGAAAGAGTCTTCCTTCAGCTTTGCTCCTTCTGAACCCCTTGACTTCCTATGCCCTTTACATCACTTTTTTGCACTTCACTGCTGTGAAGCCCTATCACTACGTAACAGTCCCTCTGCAAGGACCAATTCCTACAAGTTAACATTTGGCTTTTATGGTACAACAGCATGCCTGAATTTGTTATTTCAGAGGAAGTCTGCACCCTGGTTATTACAGAAGCTTTTCCAGAAGACTCTGGAATATTTAAATGTGTCGCTGAAAATGAATTTGGATCTGTGGCATCCAGTGCACGTCTCTCTGTTTCCCCAGGTAAGCACACAGATTTCTGAGCTGAGCAACTAAGCACAAGAGAATTTGCTGCTGCTCAACATCAGGCAGTCACAGATATTTACCAAGAAGAAGCCAGACCCAAACACTTTTGTAGGCTCAGGAGAAGAGAAATGCCCCAAAAATGCAGTCTGCTTCGGTACCTCTCAAAGCTGTATGCAAGTTCTTCTATGTTTCTGCTTTTGGCCCCTCTTCCTCCTGGGTCAAAGATGACAAGGTGGAGATGATGTTCCCTCTCACAGAGGAGTCTCTTCCCTGAGCTTCATCCCTTCAGGGATTCCAGCTTAGCCCAACACATTGGCTGGATCTATACCTTGTTTATTGTAACATATGACTTGTCTGACTTGTGCAGAAAGCCATCTCCAAACAGAACAGCATCTTGCATGTAAACCAAAGCTCACCAGCCCTGGTGAGAAGTCAGGTTTGGCTAATGCAGCTGGGCAGGTTTTGGTCTATGCAGAGCCCAGGCAGGCTGAACTCTCATCCACCTGCACAAACATACCAGTTTCCCTTCCCTTGTTACTGCAGCATGCTGTACTGACGAACCACTTACTGCTTTCTACCTAACTTGTGGACAATTCTACTTCCAGGAGCAAAAGAACTGGAGAGCTTTGCAGGTGCTGCCCACAGGCCAGCTGTGCAAGTCACCATGAAGAAACCCACCTTCCCTAGTAACAGTCAAACAGGAGCCAAGGACCGAGAAACGGTTGGCCTGCCGTCCTACAGCACAGAGACCCCAGGGCTGGGCAGTCAAGCAGAAGCCACAAAATTCAGCCAGATGAACTCCAAGAGTGAAGCTGAAGATTTTCATGGAGCTTATGAGAATTCACCTCGGGCTTCACCTCTGCGGTAAGAAAAAGAAAAATTACATCCCTGGGTTAGTTTTATACAATACTTAGGGGATGAACTTTCTAGTGACCCTAGCAATACAACTGCAAAGCTCCTGTGCCCTGTAGCCTAGCAGGGAAACAAGAACATGCAGTAATCTGAGCTGTTTGCCTACATGACAATGGGAATGTGTAACACCAGCCCAGCTACAGAACAGCACAGACTCAATTTGACAAAGTATGTGACTATCTAAAGGCTCAGGTAAGTGCCTAATGGCATTTTCAGAAGTGCCTATCTGTAAGTAACTGTAAAGCATCACCCCACATAATTAGCCTCTAGAAGACCTTTGGCTCCACAGCAGAGCACGAGGCAAAGATCACAGTAGCTGGGAAATTTCAGGGTACAATTCTGTTGCCACCACCTTCCTCTGTAGCCTTGGCCAAGTGGCATCACCTCATGTTTTGTTTCCCATTCTGAAAGATAGCAATAAAACTCAAGATCCTGTAAGCACAGTACAGATAGTACCTGCAAAGCACCCTGTCGAGCAAACGTACTGAACCAGTAACCCACTGGACAGAATGAAAACTGTGTGTAAATGGCTGTCCATGACAGAAAGCATTCTCTGTTATAGATTATTTTTGGATGTACTCAGCCACTTTAAACTGGTTACTTTAACAATTCTGAACACCTTCCTCCAAAATCACTACAGGAGAAATCACATTGCAATATAGATTTCTCCATGCACAGGAATTTTTTTGCTAAGTCACTGAGTAAAAATGGGTTTGCTTCAGTAACCTGCAGATTGCTATAGAAGAGGTTCTCGGTTTAGCTTCAAACCCTTCCACGAAATCCAGGCTTGCTCCAGGGAAATCAGCTGGGACTCTAAGCAGACTCCATTGCAGAATCAAAACCCTGGCTGAAGATAATTTTTACAGACTTTAGGAGACTGCAGCACTGCAAAGCTGCGAAGAGCTTGCTTGCAGCCCGCAATGAGGCTGTGCGTGTCCTGTTGTTGCCTTCAAACATCACAAGCTAAGCGTGTGAATGTAGCACCATATTCAAGTCAACTCACGCTCAACTACCCCAGGTCCAAACACCTAGAGATACCTAGCTGTTTGCTTGGGAGTATCTAACACAGACCAATGCCGCATTGCTTGTCATCTTTACCTGACGATTGTTTTAAACAAAGGCAGACTGTTAACTGCCGAGCAAAAATGAAAGCCTTTTGTAAAATCTCTGGCATAACTACCTCTTGGAAGGAATGGGAGCAGTAGGAGACATCTGCTAGCTGCTCTTTTAGAACAGGACTAATTTTTCAACTTCTCTCCAAATTTCTCAAAGGCAGCAGAAAGCCTATATTTTGGCATTTCTAACAAGCAACCTGGGGAGAAGCTCTTTTAGATGATAGTTGGTGCTTACGATGACTACTTGTAAAGTTTATGGCTTGCAGTAGTACCAGTGAGCTGTGGTTGTGTTTTTAAAGTTCTGGTTAGTCTGAAATGTAGTACCTGATGTCCTGCATGAAGGGATATAACAAACTACCAAAATCAGCTGTGTAATAGCTCTTAAAAATTTGGGTTATATAAAACATTAACTAGTGTATAGAGCTGCAGAGTGCTTTTGATTGACAGCAATGCTGAACCAGACTTTGGAAGGCATTTACACATCTCAAGATACACAGAGAAAACTATTAAAATTTCTAGATATACCCATCTATGAGCATTTAAATATCTTTAAAGCCCACAGTCTTATTGCCATGTGCTTTGGAACATCGTTATGAATGGGATTCAACATTGCAAATGTTGCTGTTACCTCAAACTAAGCAATCATCTCTAATGACTAGCTGTACAATAACTGTCTTGTTAGACAGATTTATGCATATAACTCTCTCACGTAGCGTATGTGTTTGCAACTCTATTACCAAAGACAAAAAGACATAACAACAAAGGCAGTGATGACAGAACTAAGCTATTACTGGGAATAACTATAAAATGAATGAAGCCCTTGTATTCATACTTCTCCAAATTATTGCTTAGCAACAGCCACTCTACAAAAGCTAGAAAATGCAGTTCTAGAAGACTGTCATTACCAGCTACTCCTTTCAGTGCCCTTTATACCTGCAGTTTACAGCATCCTTCTCAACAGCCTTAAAGAAGCGGAACAAAATCTATACTGATTAATAACTCTATTAAAGGAACTTAGTCCAAGCAAAAGAAGAGGCTTCAAGCACTAAGTATACTGCCAGGTGCTTTAGGTAGCTTTTAAGAGGCCTTAATAAATAAGCTAAAGATTCTTAACTTTTTCCCCAGACCTTTTTTGCTATATGATTCAAGCAACTAGGAGAATGCAATCAGACACAATGGGTCACCATTCATAGAAAGTAAACCAAAGCAGTACAGAAAAGCTAGCTTCTAACACCTCGCAGTGCCAGTCAAAGTACTATCAAGTTACCCTAGCACAGGCTATGAGATGTATTCCTTCACCTTTATCAGTTCAGCTTCTAGTTCTTTCAAATTTTTTTCCTACCTTCTGGATCTCACATTTTTCTCTTTCACACAAGTTGTCCTAGTTGTGTCCAGCCTTTTAAGTGCACAAAGCTGTCCTTAAACTGATGCCTTGCAGCCAACTTTAGCACCGAAACAAATGTACTGCACCCTCCCTGCAGCTGATGGGAAGCCAGGGAGCCTGTCCGAGCACAGACTCTGACCTTTCAGATGCTCACAACTTCCAACAGGGCAAATGATGATGCTACAGTCACCTTTTTTTAAGTACTCACCTCTCTGTGCAAACTACAGCTTTTATTTTTACTTAAAAGAGCAAATAACCTCTCCAACAACTGGGGACATGCTTCCTCCCTTAATCACTTTCATGATGAGGAATTTAAATAAATTGGCACTCAATTAACACCTGCTATGTAGGCTTAGCTCACAAACGCTGGGCTGATGTTTAAATACAAACACTAAATGTGGATTCACTCCTGAAGATCGTTTGAAAGACTCACCAGTACAGTGAAGGGAGAGAAGAGGTGACTAAAAGACCACACGCAGCCAAGCTGTGGTACTTATGGGGTTGGGGTTTTTTTAAACAACAGCGTGCCTGGTAGGCAAGAGTTGCCAAAGTATAATTAAGATACTTAAAACACTATAATGTTAATTTAAGATGTAATTAAGCATTGAAGCGTTTGATTAAAGGGATACAAATCACCTAATCTGCCAGCAGGATCTGTTGCTGTTCTGCTGAAGACGCCACAGTTGCATCTTTTAATCCAAGTGAATATCTGCAATAATACACATAAACAACCAAATAACAAATAACATTTTACCACCAAGTGTATTTTATTTGCGTTACTCAGTTGACAACTCTTCAGACCCATCCCTGAGCAAGGCGCCTGCTCTTGATTAAGCCCCGTCCTAGGGCGAAGGTGTGGGTGGCAGCGGGGGCGAGGGCTCGGCCGGGTGCACAGCTGGGCAGTTGTTTAAACATCATTTATGTCTGGCTTTCAACTATCCGTTGCCTTCCAGTATACAGCATTAAAAGCAGTAACAGAGTGTTATCACTACAGGAGTAATTAGCTACAGCCAATTAATGAATTAGGAAAGGAATTTCGTTGGGATAACGAAGTGGGACCTAGGGATGTTTAAGCCTATTGCAGCAGTCCTTCCTCGCTGCGCCCTGACGGCTGTTAGGGACAAAACTCCACGCTTTTCTGTTCAATAGCTGTCGACTTCCTCGATTCTTCACCACCTTCTGCTAAAGACAGAGGGGGA
>NW_009609073.1:0-11003 GCF_000690535.1 Cariama cristata
GGGGGCAGAGCCAGCACCCACAGCCCCTCCTGCCAGCTCCCCTCGCCAGGCTCTGCGCTGCTGGCTGCGGGGAGCAGACGTGACACCGGGGATGTCACTGAAGTCACAGACATATAAAAACAATGAAAATGGGGCAGGGTGGGGGGAAATCTGCATCTGCCCTACTCATGATTTTTGTTTTAAACATGTTTTATTACCACATTGCCAAACAAGGTGAAGGAAAACAATGCTGCATGGCCCACCCGTCTGACCCAGTGCTGCCATTTCTCTGTTACTAATTGTAGTACTGCAGCCAGCAGTGATTTCAGCTAGAGCAAGGAAATATTTGATATCTTATTTACAATCTAATCTGTCAAAATATTAATTAAAAATCACACAGCTATGTTTTATTCACCTTTCTCCATTTTTGTTAGCATCATTCTCCGTGACCCCTTTTTCACTCCATATTGAGGAAAACAAGAATGATGATAATGACCTAACATTTCTATAGTGGCTTTCATCCTGCTGACATGTTGAGAGCAATGATGAGCACAGAAATAACATAAGAAGCTTTTCAGGCATCCTCTTCTAGAAATAGAACTGAGTTTCTGAGGAGAGAAAGGCTGAGTCTGAAAGCTGAGTGCACACCACTCAGGTGGTTTTCTGTCATTAATTCTACTTCCAGTCCTCCAAAGAAGTGAGAAAATCCACACAGAGATGATCCCAACAATCAAAATAAACCTCCCATTAAGATTCTCGCAACAAATACCAAGTTCAAAAAGTTCCAGTACTGTGCTCCATTGCAGTTCATTTCTGGATTGAATGTAATGCCTAGATAAACACAATGCCAGAATGCTACATGTTTTTAGCGAAAGAAGGCAACATCCAAAAGTGCTTTCACTCAGAAACAGCACTTTAGGACCACCAACTCTTCATTGATTTCAGAGGAATGTCCATATTTTCCACCCCTTACACAAACTGTCACTGTATACATATATACCTGTATATAGTATATGTACATACTCTGTATACACACACACAAAGCACAGACCCAGACTGGTAAGGTGTTTTAGGCTGACTAAATCCGAGCACAAGTTATCCCTTAACTTTCCACTAATTAGTACCATTTATCAGATGCTTGAATGTATATACCTGTCCCTGATGTAGCTTCCTGAAATTCTGCACCTGAACTTCTGGCTGTTATTACAGTCAGGAATAATTACTAATTCTCAAGAACTAATGGATTGGTTAACATCACTGTAGCTTTCACATCCATTTATTAAGACACAAACCATCAATGCCTTTTTTTTTTCTGGTGTGTGATTTTCAAATAAATGGATCATTTTGCTCTGTTGATCATGAAGGTTAGGGGCTCTGATGAGAAAGAGATGACATGAAGCAGCATTCACAGATACTATCATGGCTCAAAATACACACATTGTCCTATCTGAACGTGACCAATGCTCATTGCCAGTAAGTAAAACATAAAAGACTATTGAAATTTAAGGATATAAGGACATATTTAAGACTATACTTAAGTATTTAAGGATATATCATTGGATCAATAAAAATGAAATCAATTTTATACGTTGTGAAAATCATAAAAAAATAATGAAAAAACAGGATATATGATGGTTTAACAGTAATTCACCCCTTTCTCCTGCAGGTTTCTTTTCTCTGTGCCTGTGCTATTCCTCTGCTTCTTGAATCTCTCTTTCACCCAACTTCATGTCTGCTTTCAGTTCCCTTTACCCTGCAAAGCTACAAATTTAGAGCTCTTTAGGGAAAGTGTATGTTCTTTTAATTACCGTATTTCTATATCCACTGCAGAGTTTCTAAGTCATCCTTCTCCACATTTTCTCGTGAAGTCATCCAACCCAGAAATAACTTTATTGGTAGTTTTGGCATCCGCTATGTGAGATACTGAGTTGTGGAACACAATTATGAAAAGACGGGAGACCATAAAAAGTCACTTGTTTGGCAATGTGGTGATGTCTACAGACCTTTTTACCATTTGTGAAACAACCAGTTGATTTATAAACTCATTGGACCTACTTCACCCATATGCATATATGATTTGCGAGTGCCCTCTAACTGAATTTAGATTCAGCATGTGATACTGTGCCAGAATAATGCCTGTTCTGTTGAGCAGCTACAATTTTTTTGTCAGTTTTATATATAGTTTGAATAAATGGTCACATTACAACCCTTACGACCTAGCATAAGACTAGCTCAAAGGGTAAAGTGTTGTTGATGTGAGTTGAAGTTACCATGAAAACAAGAGGGGACATATTTTGAAATTAGTATCACTATCTAAATTTGGATTCATAAAGGACTTTTGAACTTATTCTCTAAAAGCCCAAGCACACTTGGTCGAGGACCCACATCTTACTGTTTATGTAAGATACTACTTCACTGAACGTCTTTCTCCTTAGAAGACTACTTCACAGTACCCTTGAAAATAAGGAGTACAATTGAGTTCCACCATGATCAAGGCTGATAAGTACATACACTTCGTTGGACTGTTACCTGAGATAGTTTCACATCAATTTATGTCTTCATGGAAACCTGTATGTGAGTGTTTGTGTGTCTGAGTATCCATGCATGTATGCCCATCAGACATGTAAATGATTCATGTAGGTAGACTTAAGTATATCTCAGAAGATTAGAATATTGTCTCAGGACAGCATACTCCTTAATTCTGGATGAGTCAATACTACTACTGAAACACAATTTTATTCACTTTTTATATTACCCTGAATATTTTGTGCTTTCTTTGTCGTCTCCTCAAGATCCAGCAGGCAGTAGAAGACAAATATAGTTAATTCTCAAAGCAGGCACTATTGTTCCCATGCCACTACTCTATTAAAATGACATTTTGTGCTACGCAGAATGACTGATGCAGAAGTTACTTAATCTGATGCATGCTAGAACAAGAAGGCAACAGTAGCTCCCTGCATCATTATTCAACAGATAATACTTTGGCTGGCTTTGGAAAGGCCACTCTGATATAAGGGGTGCTACTGAACTAACCCTTTATTACATTTTCAGAGTACATCATCCACTTTCAACATTCTCTCCCTCCCAGTAAAGCTCTCTTAAATCCAGTCAAAGCAATAGTGACTGAAATACTGCTAAATTCTGTTCTTTGAATCAGATTAAGCTACTAAGCTGTCTCCAATAATACCCATATTCTACAATCTGTTTTCTCAGTTCCCCTCTCAGTTTCTTTACTATAGATCTTTTAAAAAAAAAAAAAAAAAAAACAAAACAAAACCAAAAAACCACCCACAAACCCTGCATATGAAGTGAGTAAGATTCTCAAACGTGACTCAAGATTTTTGCCTTTTGTGTGCAAAAATCTGTGTCTACACAAGCCAAAAGTTTGTAGTTTGACTCTACAGGTATTGCCTGATCCACCCAGGGAGATTTCACACAGACTGAGTATGCAGAAGCAATCAGCTTTTAAACTGAGAAGAGTCTCATTCTAGCTTTTAGAAAATTCAGATCTCTGTCCATTGTCCTGTTCATTCCTCCCAATGCATAATCTGGAAACTGTCCTAGAAGAGCTGAACAAAAATCCTAAATTAGGAGAAAAGACTGATCAAACTTCAAGACTTACACCATGCAAATCGTTTTAGTGATGACAACAGCATTACTTGCACGAATGAGGACTACTTACACAGGGCTTTTACTTCCTGCACTGTACCCCAAAAAGCATCTACACAAGACAGGACGAAGCAAAGCACTTGGGGAACACAGCAGTGCAGCCACATCAGAGCAGCAGTTTGCAGAGCCTCATTAGTGCTGCTGAGAAGCAGTTCATTTATACCTATTTCAGGTATCTCCCACGTACTGCGTACCGATATGCTTCCAACCACCAACCACAGCCAAAGCTCACTGAAATAAAGAGCTAATTGCTGATCTCAATTATTTTTTTTAATTGAAAGTGCTTGAGTCACTCAGGGTATGTCCACAGAGGTTTTTTGCAGACAGATGGAAACTAGTTTGCCCAGGTTTTGGGCTGCCTAGCTTCATCCAAGAGCCACAGAGATACAATTAACATGACCCTGTGCTTAAGCTAATCAAGCTCTGCCAAGAACTTTCCTCATGCAACATGTTATCAGCCTCCACGAAGATTGATGGTTTCATTTCTGCTATTTTCTTCTGCTCTAGAAAGATGTAAAAATGAGCAGAGAAACTGGATTCTAGTAGCATGTGAATTTTTCAGTAACTAAGTTGATCATCTTCCCTCAGACAAGACCATAGGGCAGACCAGATAAACAAGCACAGGCAGGGAGTGAAGGGTAAAGAAAGTACGAGTGGCAACGCTGCTGCATGGATGGCAGATCTGCATGCAGGTGTACACAGGCAGCCCTTTTTGTCCCACTCTGGTAAGCAGAGGTCACAGCTGTGGCATGCTGCTGGAAAGCCTCTGCCTCCTGCCATTGGTAGAGAAGACAGTTTCCTTTTTTTCTCTGCCGTGCAAGAAATAGACTGAGTTTGTAAAAAAGATTTGCACCATAAAATCATGGAAAACCCCTGTCTCTGGCAGAGCACGAAAAACAAGCTGTTACCGACAGGGTATATCAGTTTATTTAAGTCATTTATAGGAGAGCTTCTCAACTGTTGACTGCTCTAGGAGAGATGGGTCATCAGTGCTAGGCCACCAATCCCCGACAGCCCTAGTGCTGGAGCAAAATTTTTTTAATTGCCAGTGTAAATTGGATGAGATCGGTAGCATGAGGACTTCTATTTATATCTGGGTGCAGACAAGGACCAGTATTAAGCAGAAGTAGAGGCTTAAACTCAGCAGTGTGGCTCTACTGGCTTTTTGATAGCAAGTCAAACAGACCAGATGAATCTTCCAAGGGACCTGATCAGTAGCAGCAAAATATTTCTAATGCAAACAACTGCGTATTAATAGCCACTCTACGGTGAGGATCCCATGTGATAAATACACCCACAGGAATCCAAGGCTTGTGCTGGTAATCTTAAAAGTTCCCAGAGGTCTGATTATTCTGCAGTGATGTTGCAAGCCTTGTCAAGACTCATTGCTTAATCAATCGCTGCAGAATCATTGGGCTAATCGGCCTTTCGCTGACAGGATAACCAGCATCAGCCTGCGAGTTTTACTTTTGCACAACTATCATATGTTAACAGAGCCAATTAAGCATAATTGGCCATTATCAGTTCAATACCACTAGTCATTCAAATTGACAAGGTTTGCTAAGACGGAAGGAAAAAAGACAGGGATCTATCTCCTGAGGAAAATCCTTGATTTGGTCATTTCTCTCCTAATGCACGTTTGCTACATATTTCCTTGCTTAGTTACACCCCCTGATTCATAACAGCCTGTTTTACTAACTGATCATATTCTCAGATTTTTTTTTCTGTAAAGCACGAAGGCAGCATTCTGGCTGTCTATTCTGACCTTTCATGTAACCCAGGCCAGAGAACACCAACCAATTTCTTTTAAGTTAAGCCTACAACATCTGCTTGAGCCACAACACACTTTTACACAGATTCCCAGTCTCAGCATCACTTGTATCAATTTTAATTTGCCTTATAATATATTAAAGAAAAACATGTATAAAAGAGGTAGGTATTACTGAATTAAAGACTTACAAGTGAGGAAGAATCCACTACTTCCCTAAGTTGCTACAGAGATTAATTACCCACAATGTAAATTTTTTTCCTATTAAACTCAGCATCAAATTCTCTGATCTAACAGAATAAAAAAATATGGAGATGAAAATGCTATGTAGTATCAGAAGTCTCTTTTCCATGTTGGTTCTTCTAGACCATAATCAAATTGACTTCTTCCCTTCCCATGCATAAACTAACTAGACCGAGCTTCTTTAATCTCCCACTACAAGGCGTGCTCCCCAAGCCTTGCATCACACTCATACATTTTTTTCCTATGCATTTTCCAAATTCATGGCAGCTTTTTCAAAGAGATATAAAAAACACAGCTTAGAAACAGCCTGCAGAGTCGTAAGACCAGGCAGTTGGATGTCATTATAGGATCCAACAGAAGCTGGGTTTTATTAGCCCAGAGCTAAAATTATTGGTGAAATTGCATTTGTTTATAAAAAAGGAACCCTATAACCTTTAATGGAGATCTCTGATAGAAATGAACCTAAATTACCCAGAGGCAGCAGAAAGAGATCTGGGAAGAACTAGAGATATTAAGAAAAGAAAGCTTGTTTTGTGCAATATTCTCTTTTTTTCCACGTTTGCTGAAGGGTGAAAATCCATCTCTGAAGAAATTCAGAATTAGCAATGACTAGTTTGTTTAAACCACATACCAGCTCCTACTAAGGAGTGGAAATTGCCTCTTTCTATACTGCCTTTGGTGAGGAATCCTCATTCTTTTGTACAGCTGCCTAATGTGTCTTGCACACAGGAAAAATTCAAGGCTGCTTGGCTGGAAGTATACCTATAATAAGAAATGTTGAAAAACGTGCAATCAAACAAATGTCTCATTCCTAGCTTTTCCCCAAGCTCCATGCATTTACCATGATATCAGACCCTGGTGAGCCTCATGTCCTGGACTGCAAACAGGATTTAAAGCGCCATGGTTCAGAGTGGTAGTAACCAAGGCTCTACTTATGTGGTGACAGAGACAAGAGGAGCTGGTAATTTTTCATTATAACCACTGCCTAAAATTCTGTGTCTTTTTCCCCCCTAAACCCTCTGAAATAAATCTGCAAGCTGTTAAGGCCCAGGACACATCACAACGTTGGCTACCATTGTGTAATTGCACTAGAAGTTAAACTTTTGCTAAAAGGAGAGGAAGAAAAAATTTATAAACTCTCATGATCAGGAAATAGTTGAGAGTGTGTCCAGAGAAAAAAAAATCAATGCAGTGCAAGCTACCTAAGTCTGCAGAGACCCTGAAATGACAAATCTCATGGCAATGTTTAACCCAGGACCTATTGATCTGGAGAAATTTCATCAGCACCATCTTGTTCCCTCCTGTGTAATCAAAGTGTTCCCTATCCCCACAACACTGCTACCCTCACTAGATGACAAGAGGACTGTCAGGATGCCATAGGAAGCATCATGTTATACTGCACTAAATATTTTGGATAGTTTTCGGATAACTATGCCCAATACAGTAAACAGCATCTCAATGAGCCTTACACCATGTAATGTAGAATTGCATTCTTGTTTCATCAGCAATGATTCCTCCATTATTAAGATGTAAAGTCTACAGCGATAACTGTAGATGTAGTCTTAGTTACTCTGCTGCAAGCGTTTTGCTCTATTAAGAATCCAATTTCCAGTAGTCTTGCTTTTGGACAGCATTGTATCTGAGCACATGCAAATTGGATTCAACATTAGAGACAATGCAGAATAGTATAAAAAGGACCTCCTAAGTCAAAAGAGCCACTGAATTACTATGTAACTGCTTTCTAACCAAGAAAATACAACTGAGAGCGGCTTATTAGTGCTGGTTATAAAAATCTCCAGGGTTTTGAGTTTGGTCGGTTTTTTTTATAAGGGGAGGGGGAGAGAAGAACATGAAAGAAACAGAGGTTTTTTCAGGTGGCAGAGCAAACCTGCCTGCCCTAAGACCTCAGAAATAATGTTACAATTTTAAAATGGCAGGATGAGCTAGATTAATAATTTAGGACGTGAAGCACGAGCAGACTTCCCTTATTCTCAGTGCCACCTTCTCAGAACGCAGTTCAGGGCTACTCAGTCAGGCATGATGCTCACTGCCACGGCTACAGCAGCAGACTCACAATTTGGACCGTCAGTAAAAAGATGACCTCATTCACATTCACTGTTTCTCTTGTTTTGCTAATGGTGGAATTTCCTTAGGTGGAAATTACTCTCTTGGAGAGATTCATGTATCAACAACAAATTATTATATTTACTTCTTTGCAATGTATTTGGCTACACAGAAGAGAATTTTATTTTAAACTTGTATCTATATCATGAAAACATTTTGTGTATTTTTATGTTGCAGCATGCCACTCAGCACTATTTTCTTTGAGGCTACAAAATTTCAGTTTTGGCTCTTAGGTTTTTTGGGGAAGTTTGATGGATACCACTAAGTAAGCGTTTAACCAGTCCATTATTTTCTCTGCATTTAAGTGTGTACTGTACATGGAAAGAAATTCTCTTTTAAGGCATCACACTAGTATTTGTTGTTCTCCCTGCACACACAGGGGAAAAATAATCTTCAGTAACTTTCAGATACAGAACTAGAATGTTGGCATCTCCATTCCTTGCTCATATTTGAGAGTGATAACTTCACCCTAAACACATTCTTGAGAAGTATAATTCCTCCAGGAATTTCTCCCCAGTCAGATGTGGTGTCTTTGAAGACTAACCCTCTCTTTCTCTTTTATCATACAGGTGTGTAAACGAGGATGAACAATACAAATTGTGATCTCCAAGGCCTAATGCCCTCAACTTATCTACAGAAGGCAACTAGAAGTGTTTCGCTGTGTGGTATCTTGCAAGGCTAATTTGATCTACCCAGGTATGGGTGAAGCACTCATCATGACACCAGAGCGTTACCATCACTTTCCCTTTTAATTTAGACGCAGCCACTCTGATTCATCTCTGTACGCACACTGAAAGGCTTGGGAACTGCAGGGGATGTTTCTCCATCCTCCCTTCCTCCTCAGAGATGCAGCGGGTACACTGTGGGGTGGGGAGACAGAGCAGTGCCTGGCATCCTGCTGAGCACCCCTTCGCCCACAGTTGGGCTCCTTTAACAGTGTTTAACTTGCTGAATACATACATTTCTAACACAAAACATCAAAGAGGTAGCTTCAGGTCAGTGATCACAGTTGGTGAGGAAACCCAGCCCAGAGCTCCTCAACCTTTCCACATGGTCTGAGAGGCTACATTGCCCTGCTTTGCAAGAAAATGAATATACATTGAATATGCTCACAAATGCCATGAATTCCTCCATCAAAGCAATCTCTGGCTTGATTGTTCCAGCAATTTGAACACCAGATGGATAGGCTATGCATAAGCTGCCAAGCTAGAGGGAAGCGGGGTGACGACACAGCATGGCAGCCCAGTGCCCTGGTCCAGGACTCACTGCACCAGGAGGTGTGCTGTTAGACCGCTGCCGAACCGCCTCGCTGCCGGTGACTATGCAGGACCACAGCAAAGGAGTCCTGTCAAAGGGAACTTCCAAATTAACCTTCATAGAAAATGACTGTCATTGCTGACACAGATGGCCTTTCCTCTCAGCTGCACAAGCAGCTCCGCATGGGCAAGGATAGCCTACGTATAAACGATCTTGGAGGTGAAAAGAGCTGCTGTCGTGTCCCTGACCCTTTCAAGACATGGGGATGGAAAGGAGGAGAGCAGAAAAAAAAAAGAGAATTGCCCCTCCTTGCAGCGGGAGCAGAGCTGTCAATGTAAAGGCAAAGGGAGAAGGGCCGGGGAGGGGGTAGCCATCACGCAGAAGCTGCGGATGCAACAGAGATGAAGACATCAGGTAGCATATACCAAATGATAAAGGAAGATCCAGTGCAAACTTAAACTTAAACAGATTAAATGCCAAAACCAAAAGGCCACAAGAGAGACAAGAGTGCTTCTGGTAGCTAACAACATCCATCACTAAAATGCTGGTAATTCCCAGTCTCCCGCGGGAGGAGGCCTGCAGCAGAGAGGCAGCACGAAGAGGGGTGCAACATGGAAAGGAACACTGAAGGGCTTCTGAGACTCCTTCATGCACTGTCGTTTTGCTGTGTTACTAGTAGTGATAAAGCAGGGGTAGAACATAACCGCGCAGACACAAACAAACTACTGTAATTTCTTTCAGAAATTCAACTGTCTGGTTCTCTTTCCATTCCTTACTCCTCCTCTCAGGAGTGAGCGAGCATTTGTTAAGTTTGGCTTTGAACACAGAAAAATATTGCTTCGTAATAACCCTCCTAATTTGCTTTTCTTGGCAAGCACCCTGCACCAGCCGTCCCCGGTTCTGTTGTTAGGGGATGACTATGAAGTTAAGAAAACACATGCACCACACACACAAAGTTTCCAGTAATTATATGCACAGTACCTGCTTTTTAATGCACTGCAGTGTAATTACCTTTTTGTCAGTTCAACTTCATTCCACGCAGAACAGCTGAAATCCCTAATTACCAACTGCAGCAGTGAAAGTCTCCAATTTGCTCCCAAGGAAGCAGTATCATTAACCCAAGTCATTATCTGCTGCTTGTCAGATGAGGGCTATGGCAATTTCACCTGCACTTACAGGCTTCCCTCTATGGAAGAGTAAACACCACAGCCTGGATAAAATACTGAAAAAAACCGCACTCCCCAAGGGCAAAACTTGACAAGCTGACCCAGGCAAGAATCTCCCCAAAGCCAAACTAGGCATGAAACACTTGCACATGGATTTCAGGGTTTAGCCCTAAATAATGAGAACTGCCATTTTCTTTATCAGCAAGGGTCAGAGTTTGGAATATTGCACGTCAGATGGGGCACTCAAAGGGCCAGACCCATCTGAGGCATAATTTAGGCTTTGGCCCAAATTGTAGCACAGCCCTATGGAGTTCAAGAGCGGCTCCCACGAGCTGCCGGAGAGCTCTGAGCAGAGAAAATGCTGATGGTTGAAAAGCACGCAACTTTCCATTGCCAGCTGGGTCCCTGGAGCAAAATCTCAGCCAGATTCTAATTTATATATTTATTTTCTGTCCAACGAACATCCTCTGCAAGAAGTTGAGGAAAGAAAGTACATGCAATATAAACTAAGTGCATAACAACTCAACTTAAAGCTAAGGTTTAAAACTAGCTCATTGGTATCCGCTTAGAGCTATGCTTCTTTGTGTTCCTCTGTGCTTACCTTCTCTATATATCTTCCTAAAGACAGTTTTCAGTGTGTAGTTGCACAGGGTCCTGTGTGTTGGATAACTCCGTAAAACAAATAAAGTGTCATTAACAATTGCTTTGCTGTAGCTAATGTTAAACTTCTAATAGAAAGAAACTGAGATGATCACTCACCAAAGTAATGGCTGAATTTCAGAGGGACAAATATCTTA
>NW_009609074.1:0-7497 GCF_000690535.1 Cariama cristata
CGTTAGGCATTGGAATGGGCTCCCCGGGGGGTGGTAGAATACCATCCCTGGAGGTGTTCAAAAAACGTTTAGATGTGGCGCTTTGAGACATGGTTTAGTGGGTTTAGTGGGCATGGTGGCATCAGGTATACAGTTGGACTTGACGATCTTTGAGGTGTCTTCCAACCATAATGATTCTGTGATTCTATGATTCTATGATTTGTATGATTAATTACATAAATACCCAATATTGTCCTGGGTTGTCTAGATTACCTTACTTTTACTGTTTATCTACTATGAAATAAATGTACTCTTTCTAGTTCTTCATGATGTCTAGTGTAAATACTAAAAACTCATAGAAACCAGATGGAACTCCACTTTCAAATTTGGCATACCTGCATTTACCTTTTAGCATATATTCATGGAGGCCTAAAGTTTTAAAAACTCAAGTCCTACATGTTCTGGACAGCAGGAACAAAGCCTGTTCTTAGACACACATAGTCTTTTGCTGCTGTCAAAAGATTTCTACTATCTTATAAATTAGTTTAATCCCACAAAAAAAACTTTTATTTGCCAGTCGCTGTAACAATAGCCTTTGAGAGCAGCATATCCAGTCCCACAGATTTGTTCCCACTCAGCCAGTTTTGCTTATACATGAATGATAAAAGATGTAAGACTAGCAAAGTTCACTCTGTAAAGTGAAATTACTGTTTCACGGTAACCAAGTAGGCTGCAGGCGCTGCTTCTCCAACAAACCTATAAAATCTTGGAAATGTTTGTACAATATTGATTTTTTTTCTTTTAAAACAGTGTGCTGAAGAGACAAAAGGGCTAGACTTTCTGCATGTAAATCATATAACCTTAAACATCAACAAATCTCTTCTTCCAGTAGAATTTTTTTTGAGTGAGATAGATGTATGTGATTGTTCATGGGGACTTCATAGTTGCTGCTGATTTTACTGGAGGGATTCCTCACACAGCTCAGAAATAAGCACAGCTGCCAGCCTTTAAGATCAGTAACTATTCTATAGTGTTATGTACGGTAGGTCTGTGCCATGTGGAGGAAAAAGCTGGCTAGAGAAAGAGCCTAGCTTTAGCCTTCACAGTCCTTGAAAAACAACTTACTACTGTTCAGCCCATTCCAAAAATGAACATCTTGCTGTTTGGAGAGAGTCTTATGAGCCTGGAGGGGAAGAGAAACATGATTTTCCACCTGGAAAGGAAGCTTCCATAGGAGAGCATAATCATGTAAAAGGTGGAGGGTAGTGTTTTAGCAACAAAGGTCCTTTTGTCCCCTTTCTAGGCATCCTCCACAAGCACCCCATGCTACATGCCTGCCCTTGAGTAAGGTCTTCCGGGAGTTACAAGTGTGTCACTGCCAATCACTGAGTGAAAGTCGCATGTGATAAAAAACAAGGTTTACTTTGTATTATATGTGAAACTGTCGGTGCCATGAAGGAAGGAATAACAGGAAGGCCTGGTGGTGTCCTTAAAGCAGGAAGGCCAGTTGGAAGAGTTTGCTTCTTTTTGGGAGCCCACAACAAATGCTGTGCAGTTGGGTCCTGACAGGTCTAGGGAAGGGAATCTTTAAGACAGATAAGGACGGAGTCAGATAGCAGCTGTTGTTCACAGCTTGCTATCGCCCAAGCACTGTCAGGTTTATGAACGGAAATCCATGTGGTGGCTAACGCTGCTGAGGCATGTGGCTTTAACCTTTCCCTCAGAAGGAAAACAGACACAATAGTGCAAAGACATTGTGAGTATAGAAAGGGATGTGAGACAGCTCTGCTGTCTGCAGGTAAACCGGATGGACAGCACTGTGAGGTTCACAGTTTCTGAGGTTACTGGGGTTTTGTTGTTGTTGTTGTTGCTGTTGAGGTTGTTTTAGAGACGTTCAACTTGGAAGACAGAGAAGCCAGTGTTCTTGCGCACTGGAAGTTGCTGAGCTTGAAGCAACCCAGAAAGTCTGCAGTACGTCAGTTCCTATTCTCCATTAGTATCGTCTTCAAGATTTATCATTGGGACTCCTGGATGATTGATGTCACAAACTATGTTACTTGCCCTGTAGCTCAGGAAGCATCTAGCTATTGAAAACATACAGGAATTTATCCATAACTATTCCTGTCAATATGGAAAGCCTAGAAATTAACAAAAGCTCTGAGCAATTGATCAGAGCTGGTCTCATTGCCAGGAAGAAACTTTGCAGTCTATTTTTCTCTCACATTTCATGTAAGTTAAGTCTTCAAGTCTGGGCAGTTTCTTCCCTCATTCATTCATGTCTCTACTTACACGGAAAGTCCCTCCAAACATTTAGGTATGCATTTAGTAGTAATTTTACCTCCAAGATCCATAAAAGGAAGATCTAGACAATTATCATGCTCATGAGCATTGTCTTTCTGCCCAACATTTTCCCACTGCTTTTTGCTAGATAGAACTTAGTCATTTTCGTTGTCAAAGGCAAGGAAAATGCTTTGAGGTTTAAGTACAAGCACAGAATAAAATAATTTATTCTCTGATCCCTGAGGTCTTTCTTTTAACAATCTTATTTGTTCTTCTTCACTATTATTAATCAAAATTTTTGGTTTTGTCTAGAGGACTGAGTCAGGGGGAGAGAAAAGAGATCTTTTCCAGAGTGGGTGGAGAAGGCCCAGGACAATCCAACGTTACCATATGAAAAAATAGAGATATAGATCTTTTGTCACAGGCTGAGATGGATCCCTTTCTCAGGTCTGAGAGAGACTTCTTCTTACTTGTCTCCCAGCACTCTCCATAAAACAAGAAATGTAAGGCTAATGATTTGTACCCAGCCCAGTGGGTGTATCCAGTCCAGTAGTTGAGCCTGAAATGAAAGTCAGAGCACATGAATATTGTACAAGGACAGACATGTGTGGAAATCCCAAGAACTATAACATAAAATGTTGAGGTCATTAGAACAGAACAGAACAGAATAGGATGGAATGGAATGGAACGGAATAGAATATATCAGTTGGAAAGGACCTACATTGATCATCTAGTCCAACTGCCTGACCTCTCCAAGCATGTTACTAAGGACATTGCTCAAATGCCTCTTTAACACTGACAGGCTTGGGGCATCAACCACCTCTCTAGGAAGCCTGTTCCAGTGTTTGACCGCCCTCTGGGTAAAGAAATCTTTCCTAATTTCAAGTTTGAACCTCCCCTGACTCAGCTTAGAACCATTCCCATGTGTCCTGTCACTGGATACCTAGGAGAAGAGATCAACACCTCCTTCTCACCTTCCTCGATGCATTATCCATGCAAGTAACAGGGAAGAGGTCATCCTCTCAGCTACTCTCTAGCTAACAGGTCTTCTCTTTCATAGAGAGCAAAGAAAAGTAGTTAAACTGAACTGGAGAAGGAAAATAGTTGATCCCCAGCATGCACAGATGCACGTAACCGAAACCATTATTGAGTTCTGTCATTGCATTCCGGACTTAGTTCAAGACAGTGAGGATGATGATCAGTTGACTATGAAATGTGCTGCAGGAGCTTAATGACTCCACTGAGCCAGAAGCCCTGAAAACATGCTGTATAAAAGATGGTGTGTTGATCTCTGGAACTGCTATGACTCAGTGATAGCTTCTTAGGACAAGTGATCCTTACTGACTCAGCAGTGCTACACCTTTTGTCACTTTACTCCCATTGACAGCAGTCCCAGAATTGCCTTAACAACAACAAAAAAAAAGTGGCATAGCACAATAAGTCTTTAACAATGCTTTTGTTTAGCAGCTGAATGTTCACAGAGTTCCCCTGAAAATAAAATATTGGTTTTTGTTTTATCCTCAGCAGTATCTTTTTGCCACACAAAAGGTGAACATAAGTGGAAGAGGAAACATTAAAGCATGTAGCAGATTGAAAAAGCAAAAACCAACTCTTGTCACTAAGCTGTCAATGACATAATTGTGGTACAACCAGCTAAGTAATAATTACATATTTTCTTTTTCCAACAGTGTATCAAAACCAACCCAAGAAGTTTAACCTGAAAGTTTATTGTGATACTTTATTCAGTACTGCAACTATTAACCACTAGCAGAAAACTGTAATCTGATTTTGTAAGATCTACAGCAGGAACCATAAAAGGCTCCTTACACACACTGAGCTACCACATTACAAATACAAAAGCGAGGACAGAGCTTGAATCTAACTTAACACACTTTGCATTATTTGTTCTTACTGTGTATGGGGTGAGGTTTTCCATCCATATCTCACGTTCTGTTGCTTTTTTCTAACCGCTCTCTACATTTATAATGCCATCTCTTTTTATATTATGTGCTTTAAGATAGCTCTCCCTCACTAATTAAAATAACTGCCTCTGTTAAAATATTACTGCTTTAAGTAAAATGAATAGTCTGCTGATTAGTGTGATTATTATAAAGCCAGACCAAAGGGAAACATAACCTTTTAGAGTCTGAAGTAAAAGTAGCAATAGTAGTACTTATACTCTTTCTTGACTACCTCTACTCTAGCAAGGCTTCCCTATCACTCACTTCAACAACATTGCAAAACAAATATGCCTTTGGTACCTGGTAAACACATAAATGTCCAGGCTTCGTAACCTGCAATAAAGATGAGTAGCCGCCGAGAATTAACGAATACTGGCTATGATTGCACAGTATGACTCACAGTGAGGAACAATATCATAATATAGTTTCTCGATTACTAAGTAAAATAATTAGGAGGTGGAGAAGGTACTTTTTATGGCTGTGCCTCAGTTGCACAACAAGGGAACTCAGAGGTGTCTTACAATGGAAAGGATGTGTGCCAAGGCAAAGTTACACCTGCATGCTTAAAATCAGAAAGCCAAATGAGAAACTTCTCTACCTGAGAAGGGTCTTGAGGGCAAGTCTTCTGAGGACCTTATGGACTTGTTTAGCCTGGTGAAGAGGAGGCTGAGGAGAGACCTTAGTGTTCTCTACAACTACCTGAAAAGAGGTTGTAGTGAAGTTGGAGTCGGCCTCTTCTCCTAGGCAGCTAGTGACAGGACAAGAGGGCATAGTCTGAAACTGCACCAGGTGAAGTTCAGGATAGAAATGAGGAGGCATTTCTTCACAGAAGGGGTGGTTAGGCATTGGAATGGGCTGCCCAGGGAGGTAGTGGAGTCACTATCCCTGAAGGCGTTTAAGAAAAGACTGAACATGGCACTTAGTGCCATGGTCTAGCTGACATGGTGGTGTGAGGGCAAAGGTTGGACTCGATGATTCCAGAGATCTCTTCCAACCAGATTGATTCTGTGATTCTGAGTGACAACACTGAGCCTCTGCTGTCCTGAGTTGTGCCTAGTGTAGCCATTGCGCACAATAGTGTAAAGTTTCCACTATCATGATCAGGTTAAGGGTTAAAAGTAAGAAATCCTATGTAATGGATTAAACAATGGAGAAGATACACAGAAAGACTCCTTGCTCATTGTACCTTACTGTAACGATACACTCAACCATGGTGCTTGAAATGGCATTTGCTCTCTATGCTTCTTTCACTGAATGGACTCCAAATTTTGCTGGCTGAGTCATTTCAATAAAGTATCTTAGATCCCTATCACTAGCTGAATCGCAAACAGTCAGGATAGTGGTCTCAGTTGGGTACTGTGTGCATGAGTACTATTCACATAAGTTGAATTATATGTCTAAAAAAGACTTAATGGCATCTCAAAAAATTGAAAACAGTGTATTATAGCTTTCTTTTTGCTCTGGTAACATTGAAGTAGCGTTGCTTCTCTAGTAGCTTCCACTGTGATTTATCTAGAATAAAGATGATTTTCAACAGCAGAAACCAATGAAAAGACAGAAGAGACACAAAAGAAAGGAAGAGATGCTAGGAAACAATTCAATTCTTCCAGTGACATACTTTTTCCTGTGACATGTCTTTGCTGACTCTGCTTTTATATCCTTGATGTAAAAATGCCTAATGGACAATTTATCTAACTGGAATGAATGAGTTTAGAATGTTATACTTGAAACTGAAGAAAAAGCCAGCAAAAACATCAACTTAGGTATTGTCAGGGCATAGCATGGACCAGATGCCCTAGGAGAAGTGGGGGCTCCCCGGGGCAGAGAAAGCAGGAGGTGGTGGGACAGGTCCTGGCTGGTGAGGTCCTGGTGAGGACTGGTTCCCACCCCAGTCTGAATATGGGACTATAAACAGAATATTCCTACCTAGGTCAGTGAAATCATGAGGGAGAGAAATCTCTCTTTCTGTTTGCTTATCTTGGCATAACGGATTTGCTCCTTTGTTTGAACTTCTGTGTCCAAAAAGAAGAGGGAGAAAATGACAGGCTTTGGCCACTATGTTACTAACAGTTAGGAACAGTTAGGAACAGTTCACTTTGCATGTGATGGATGTTTAACAATTACTAATCTTTAAATTGCAGTAGTGCAGCTGGAGAGGAAAGAGGAAGGTACTCAGAAGATAAATGAATATGGCAGTTAATTAAAGATATATAGTTTCCACTTGAAGCACCTCTGTGCTTTTAAGGAGGAATTGTAGGTAAGGGGGAGGACAGTTTGAAGAAGCATAAAGAACGAACTTTAAAAAAGGGGAAGGTACAATTTCTGAGTGTTGTAAAGGAAAGGAATTGCCAAATACAGCACAATTTCCCTGAGCAAGGGCATTGAATGTACATGAGTGAGATCACAGCTTAGAGGCAGGTATTGTGTTGCTTTATGAGGCTCAGCTTAACGGGAAAAAAAAAAAAAAAAAAGAGCGGTAACTTGTCAAAACGTGAGGAGGAAGGAAAAGCTCTTGAAGTGAAACAGAATGAGAGGAGCTTCATCGATATCCTAAGTACTATGGGACCAGATCCTCTGCATAGGAGTAAATAGAATTTTTGATAGTGAATTCAAAAAGAGCAGGATCATGCCCATGGTGTTGAGGCAAAGATTAGATTAGAAAGGTTTAGGTCTGTTCTTTTTTCTCTCCTCTCTAACAACAGAACAAAACCAAGCCCTTGGTGACTAATGGTTTTGACAGACTACTTCATATGCCAGCATTTAATAAACATTTTACTAAAAGTCAGAGAAGAAAAAGCCGATTTATTGGAAATAATTCTTTCCCACTTAGGAGTAAAATACCACTGCTTTTCTAGACCCTGCTGTAGTTTCTACCAGGCAGAGATGTGTGCATATTATCTCTGTCAAAGAAAAATATTCTGAGCACAGTCATCCAATTAAACAAATTACCTGTTCATCACCTGGATGTCAGGAAATTGAGGCAAGCTCAATAAAGACATGTCACGTAGAAAGACTTATCATCTAAAGAAGTGGATCCCAGCACTTCCTCCTTTCCCCTTGCTTGTTCCATCCTTCAGACCCAAAAGTAATTGTAGGAAGTAAGCTTTTTGTCTATATTTCTAGATTTTATGCTGACCTAGATGCACACTTGGGTTTAACCTGTTGTCACCCAGTGAGATGTTGAAAGTCTGGAAAGAAATTAACCCCTCTGTTCCTCTGTGTGTTGGAGACAGTGCAGGGTAATAGGCCCTATCTGAGGGAGTGTGAGAGTCGGTCC
>NW_009609075.1:0-27158 GCF_000690535.1 Cariama cristata
AATATATATATATAAAAATATAAAAAAGTGTCCTCAACTATGTCATGTAATTACTGTAAACATACTAATTTTTGTGAAAAGAATGCTGTATTGGAATAATCATAGTTGTTTCTTGGTGTAAGTTACAGCAAGTGATTTGAATGTTTGTATTAAATCTCTTAACATGGGAAATGCTGACACTAAAACGAAGGAACATTTGCGATGGCTTGGTGTGATAGTGGTCATGTCGTAGTTTTGACAGAAACAAGACAGAAAGCAGGTAGGTGTACCTGCTGCTACTTACAGTATTGTAAATAAACGAGTTTAATCTTGCAGAAGCTGTATTCAGGATCATCTTGCATTAAAATATCAAATGGGTAATCTATTTCTCTGCCTTTTCACAAAATTTTAATGAAGAGCTGTTATGGGAACAATGCATGTTCTTTAGTCGTAGGCATATATAGTATCAGAGATGCAATTGTCAGATCATAGCTTTGAGTAAGCATGTAGAGCTCATCTGCACATGTAGAGCCCGCAGCATAAAGAAGCAGATGTGTCTCCACAGCCAGATGGAGCATATGCCAGGAGACAAGTGTAACAGTGTGGGGAGCATAAACAGAAAAGTTGGTGTTGAAACACTGTGTTTATAAACCAAAAGGTTTTTGGTTGTTTTTTATCCAGTTTTCTCCAACTCCCCAGCATTGCTTCTTTTCTATGGATTACCAACATATATTTTGAACTGTTATTGGTGTATCATATTGTAGAGTAGTTTCTTAACCATGGGATGTTATGGTATTTTGGTAGCACTTGAATTGTTTCATAGCTTCTCCTTTTAAATTTGGGTGAACTTGATATGAAATCGAAGGTCTGGGAATTGTATCTCAGTATCCATGGATGCACACATACAAAATCAGATGAGAAAGATGTTCAGTTAATTGATCCGATTTTCTTCCTTGATGAGTACCTGGTATATCCAATCCAGATACGCATTTGGCAAACAATTTGGGCTTCCATACTTCGCTATTCAAAGCTAAAAAGTAAGATGGTGGAAACTGGATCACATCCTTCAAAAATATATTTCTTTGAAATGTTTTATGAGAAAAGTTACATGATAAGGTTTTAAACGTATTTTTAAAAAGGAAGAGAGTGCTCTACAACCAGCTTCAGTTGAAAATGAAAACTGATGCTTAATGTAGGTGACTAAAATCTCCAAATTTACATGAAATATCAACACAGCTTTGTAGAACTGAGATAGAGCTGAGAGGCGATACCGTGGATGTTGATGGTTAGACGCACACTAGAGCGAGATTGTAGGAAGGTTGACAATGCCCGTTAGTTAATGTTTTGCATTCCTTCGTATTTGATAGATGGAGAATTGCCAGAAGTGGGCTACACTTTTGGGGGTGGGGAAAGAAAGAGAAAGGAAAAGGCTTTGAGCTGGTAGAAGAATACGTATGAGTACTATGCGTAGTATTACCATGTGCTTTTGTTGTTCGGATCACTTGCTTTGGTCTCCAAATAGCATGGACCACACTGGAAGTAAGTGGTATCCATTTAAAAGAAGGAAGAAGCTTAAAAATTATTTCAGTGAGGTAAGGAAATGACTTTGTAATCTGCTCATGATGCTGAGAAAATGTAGGCATTATTGGACTTGATTTGCTAAATGATTATGTAAATGTAATTATACTGCATATAACATTTCAAATAATTTGAGATGGCGCACAAATGCCTTTGAGACATTTTAAGGAGGTGATTGAGGAGGATTTATGTATGGTTAAGGACTAAAATCTCACTTTTAGTTTACCTTTAAAAAGAGAGAAAATGCATAAAAACTGAAGTGGTTTGGAATATGATTCATCAAAACCTTAGATATATAAAAATATATATTTGTGTATATATATGTATGGTAGCTTGAATCTATTTTTTTTTTTCTAGTAGAAGCATTTACTGTAAACCTGGCTTGTAAACGGGTTATGCTTTGGGGTTTTATTTCCCTCTCAGGTTTCAGGAAGAAACAACTTCCTTGAAAAGTTAAAAATGTGATCAAGGTAGCAAATATTTATTTTTAATATAGCAACAGAAGACACCTCTGTAGTTTGTGCTGAGCAGAACAGTTACCACTCGTAATGGTGTCTGTCTCTTCTTTCTCCCCCCTTTTTTTTTTAATTTTGGAGATTAAGTTCAACACTTAATCCCCAAAGTTGTTTTATTTGACCTATTTACTGTTATCATTAATTTTTTCCATATTTTACATTTGGTAATATTGTTCTACTTTAAAAAACTTTTTAAAATTCTTTGACTATGCTGAAATTACTTTGGGCGTACTGGTGACTAATGTTGACATGCTTTTTTTTCATGACAGATTGTTGGTGACTTTAAGAAAGCTGACAGTGCTGGAAAGAAGTTTGTGTTTAGTTAATGCCATTTTGCACTCCTTCATTTCTGATATATAAAGAATTGCCAGAAGTAGGATAGACTTAATGTGTTTTTTTTTTTCTTTTTAAACAGCTTTGGCTTACCTGCAAATAATCTAAAGCTCTACTTTCCTCATGTCTAAACCAGTGATTAAATTTAGTGTTTTAGGGTTAAGAACACTAGATTTCTGCCTCTTAAAACATGGCTGGTGCTTTAAACTTACCATGCTGTGCTGTTATTCTGAATTTTGATGAATTCCAGCTTTAGTCACTAATTAAAGCATATATATATATACAGCTCTGAAGTTTGTTTAGAATAAAAACTTTATATATCAAGATGCAAAGTCTCTTGCTAATAAAGGTTGTGCTTAACTGTTGCATTACCACTAGTAATTTTATGTAGTTCCAGTTCAGATTGCTGTCTGTCCTATGAGAGTCCTATGACAGTTATACCAGTGAGATTATCTTAAAGCTGTAAAATGAAATTTCCTGTCATAATGTTATTTTTTTAATAAACTAACAAAAAAAGCTGATTACTTAATGATGAACGACGACTTACTTGACTGTACATCAGAATCTCAAATCTAATCTAATCAGACGGTTCTTCAGGAGGCTGTGCTGCTGTGAGGACCAGAATCTTAAATCTATGTCAAATACTAGGAGAGGGCCTTTGTACGGGGCCTTTGTACAGTACCTGTGTACTGAAAACTCTGCAGAAGCAACCCTGCAATAGGTGATTTGGATATATTTTTAAAGAACCACGATAACTTTGTGTTTAATCTAGAAGACTCACCAAGAGTTTGAGTTGGTCATAATAGCATGTTTTCCTCTTCGAGAAATTTTTCCCCCCGTTTATGTTAATCTGTCTTTAAAGGGGAATGAATGATATCATAGGTCCAAATATCATTAGTAAAAAGGAAATACCAAAATTTTTTTCTGTCCTCATTACAAGCTATCAGTGATTTGACCTGGTTGTCGTAATGAAATGGTTAATTGTCCTGAAAGCTAGATGCTTGGCCAGTGTTTTAAATTCTGTTTGTAGACCAGAGATAATTTATTCCCCTCTTCCTTTTCCACCACTTTCTTACAGTTACCTGATGAGAAACCATAGTTAATATACTAAACTTTCTCCCGTCTTCTCCTTCCTGCCTCCGTCAAATGCTGTTAACTTTTTTCCTGAATTTGTCATGAAACTCAAAATAACAATAATTAGATGTAGCTTAATAGATATAGTAAATGAATTGTTACAAGTTACAGTCTGGAAGAAGCAAGTTCTAAGCAGAGCTGGAGTAGTACTTGTTGGGGGAATTTAGGCAGCAATTTTTCTGAGCACAGATAACAGTTTTCTTTAAAATTATTTAAAGCATGGCTTGATTCAGTTCCCATCACTACCTGTGTATGTAGCTACAAGCTACTTATAATCAGTAAAGTTCCCAGAGACGTGCTTTAGTTCTTAGAACAGTTCTGAAGGTGACAGACATGACTATGGGCATGACTGTTCGGTGTCCTATTCTGCCGGTCAGTGGTATAAGCCTGTCATTGGAATCCTAAAGTGTACACTATATCTAAACAGAAAGTAATACTATTTAAAGGTTCTTTCCTCAGTTTCTAGTGGTAACATGAATTGTTAATATTCCAGTTTGGATGATGTAAGAATTGTGTAAGTTTCTCGTTGAACTCCAAACTTAGTAACCATCAAAGAAATAGCCAACAATGCTAATGAATATTTTGGATTCTAATTATGTAATGTTAACTGCTTTTAGTTCGTGTCATTTTTGTGCTTTCCTTTGCAGTTTGCATTATCTAGATGAAATTGGAATAAATCAAAATATTCAACAGCCCAAAGCAGTAAAAGGAAAACTTGTTTTCACTGTACCAGTGTAACTTACTAGGATGAGGTTTGAATGAAGAAACTTTTGCTTTTGCTCATTTTACTGTAGAAAACTTGGGCTATTGTGCTTTTGAATGAGGCCTTATCATGTAAAACTTGCTATTAGGTGGAATCTGTGTAAATTTTTTTTTTTAGGTTATGGCTATTGTTAGTATTTTTCATGTGTTTCCTACGAAAACTAACATTGACTTTGGTTTATGTTGCAAGTTAGGAGATAGTAGTACTATATTTACTCCACCCTTCCTCACAAATCTTTATTAAAATATAAACTTTGAACTGTAGAAGCTAAAATGTGCCAACTATTCTAGACAATTGTAAAATAAAGATGCACGTTAAGTGGGGTAACTAAGAGTGTTTTGAGAGATTGTTTAAGGATCCATCTTGCATCTGGGATTCTTTGGCCCATGAGAGTTTGTTGGAGTGATTCCTACATCCTACACATCTTACTTGCCATCGTCCTTTAGAAGCAAAGGGTGATTAAGGCTCCATGTTTATATATTTGTTTGTAGTACAGATTTGAATAGCACATTCCAAAGAATCAAAACATAATGAAAGCAGCTATTTTTAGAAAATATTGCGTATAGCTTCTGTTCTTGGTGAATAACACATACTTCTCCTTTTCTTTGGAGTCTGTTTTTAGTATTTATTTAAATAGGTGCTCCCAGTCAGCGACATAAAAACAGTGATTCTCCTCCGTTGTGAAGTCCTGTATTTATTTCCCAGCTGTGCAAGTGATGTTTTTCCAACTGATTCTGCAGTGTGTTTGGAGAATGTTTTTATTTTTTAAATTTATAGCGCAGACACACAAAGTCCAGTTCTCACGCCCACTGCTTGG
Organism: Cariama cristata; assembly: GCF_000690535.1. Taxonomy (NCBI): domain Eukaryota; kingdom Metazoa; phylum Chordata; class Aves; order Cariamiformes; family Cariamidae; genus Cariama; species Cariama cristata. The sequence goes on from NW_009609075.1 coordinate 5,120, forward strand.
GAAATGCATATCAAAGATCCAGTTCTGGGTTTAGCTATTCTGGAGATGTTGTGTTAAGTAGGATTGAAAATTGACTCCAAGAAAACCTGTAACAGCTCACTGCTTGTTAATGGTGGAGTTCATGCAGACAGTCACACAAAGACATGATTATTGACTTTTATTAACAAGTTCTTCAAGCTGTGCTTGTCTCATGTATTCTGTAGCCCTTGTGCTGCTGCAGAATTTAGTGCTTTTGAAATTCTGTATTGACAGTTAGAAATTTTTACTTTGCAATTTCAAAGCGAGGACCGTGGCATCTGTTAATCAAGAGTGAGTGACTTTGCGCAAGCTGTGGATGGAAAGACTAGACCCCAGAACAATGCATCTCCTGGAACTACAGTAAGATAAATAACTGTTCTTTCTGTCGATACTCTTGATTTCAGTAAAGAGTTAATGTTAACCCCAGCTTTTGACTTTCAAGCTCATGGGTTTGGTAGTGTCTTCAGCTGTCAACCCTGCCAATCTGTCAGGGATTAACCACCTTGCAGAAGGGACAGTGGAAGTGAGAGCTGATCATTGCTGTTCATTAGCCAGTGTTTTAGCATAAACTGTCAAAAAGGAGGGAGATCATCATCTATAGGGTGCTGTACTCCTGGTTGCCTTTTAGACCTCGGCATGTTTATGTGCTGTGTTTCTGTTGAGAAGTTTCTAATACTTTGCTTTTGAATAATCTTAATGTTTGGGCGTTAAACTGATCGTGCTTCTGCAGAGGAGGGCTAGGGCAGTCTCTAGCCTCCAAGAAAAAATAGCCTAGACCTTCATGCTGTCATAAAACCTCCCAGTCAGGTAACCGATGTGTTGGTGTGATGAGATGTGTCTGGTCATGTGATGGAGAATGCGGTTTGTTCATTGCCAGCATTTTACTGCAAGTAGTGTGGCCCATCTAGGCTGTAACATTCTGAACAAAGGGCTTCATGTTGATCCTGTCCCCTGGTATGTTTTGTGTAGTAACTGTTTTATCACCTGAATACAGTAAGTATTTATGGTTCTTGTGGTGCAGACCTGTGAATCTCCTAACAGCCCTTATTATATCATATCATTCTTGTTCATAATACTTATAAATCAATACGCATACAGTTTTAGTATCTTTTTGTGACTTACCGGTGATAGGTATACATCTTATTAATGTCGTATTAGTGATTTAATATTTCATGTGGGAGCTTACATGTCTGTGATTTATAGTATAGACTATGGAATGCTAGTTAACTTAGTTAAATTGGCGGTAGTGTGAATTTTAACATTTAAATGATGTTTTACTGGAATTATTTATCAGTTACTTTCAATAGGAAGTGAATAATATATTTTTAATTAAAAACTCCCAAATTCATTGGGAATATTGTGAAGATTTTTATATCAAATCTCTTAGACATTGTCCCACTGAAAGCTCTTCTAACTGTAACAAACCGATGCTATTTAAATCCCTGCTCTTTTTTGCATTAACTTACAATTCAGTACTTACTTACTGAGTATAGTGACTTGTTAAAAGGAAAAAAAATCGAGGATACCAGAGCCCGTCTTTATCCAATGTTGACATGAATTACACATGATAGAGTAAAGTTTATTCATACTTCGCTGTCCCTGATTCCCATACGGTCTTTTCTGTCTACCTCTGTAGCTCCCATCTTTGATTTCCCACCTCCTTTTCAGGTTAGGTAAGGACAGCCTTCAAAGAGGTGCTTTGGCTTTTGAATAATTCACACTGAGTGAAGATTATGCAAGAAAAACATATTAAGTATATTCCTTTGACATATAACTGAGAAGTTCAATTCAAAACATGAGTTGTGACATACTTATTACAGCTTTGTCTTGAAGTCCTACACTCTAATTATTTTAATTCAATAAAAATAAGAGATGTATCTCCTTATACCGTACTACTTTATTTCTGGAGAGGCTTGCTGCTTCCTGTTGTACGTACTTATCTTGGTTGGTGTTTTCAGGTGCCTGCTTTCAGTTGTTTTATTCAACTTGCGTATTTTTTTTTGTGGTGTGGTTTTTGGTGTTTTTTTGTTTGGTTTTTTTTTTTTTTGGTAAATATCCTGCAGTAATGTTATGAACCAGGATAATGCTGGGGTGTGTGTGTGCATGTATACCACACCTGTTTAGAGCGCACACATGTGCCCACTTGTACTTTTAGCTATTTGTCTGTACGGTTGGACACCTTTTTAGGTGAAACAAAATGGCAGTTCCATACTAGTATTTGAAGCTTCTTCTGGTAGATATTAATATAGCCAGTTCCCATAATCTTACATGTGAATGGTAATTTAACAATTACATAAATCCTTAGAATCCACTAAGCATTTTCTTTGGGAATAGTTGCTATCTGTGTTGCAATTACTATTTAGATAATACTAAGTTATCTTGAGTACCAAGACTTTGAAATGCTTTCTGTTAACCTTTCCAATTTTCAAGCCGTATAGAGAAATTCAGGGCAAGAAATGTTTGAAATGGCAATACTGCATAGGCAGGTAGACCAAAAGGAACCCATTCTTTTTATATCATTGAATGGTAATTGGAGTTTAGAGAATTTTTCTTGGTAAACTATGAGTAGGAGATAATATTTTTACTGAAGAACTTCTAAAAGGTTGTAAAGGATATTAGGCAGATGGGTTGCTACACTTGGAAACTTCCTATGTTCCGTATGGCTTATCTGCAATATACTGTTGCCGAAAGGAGGCATTCAGTTGGCTACTGCTGTTGCTGATTTATATTTTAACCCTTGCAAGCATGGGAGGAGGTGTATATGGGAGGATACGTATGTACATATGTATATTGTCACTTGAGTAAGGATTGAAAAAAGCATTTATGTACCATGAAATATCTCTTTGAGCATTCTAACATAGAACTGTGTTTTGCTTGGTCTTACCATTAATTTTGTTTGTTGCAGACTGCATTCCCTGAAAGGACTATAAAATATTTTTAATTTATATGCGAAGGAATAGTTTCTGCTTCCTGAAGATGAACATCAGTCTGCTTTGTCTTTTGTTTTCAATAAAAAGATTGAATAAGACCGACTTAGACTGGCAATTTAGTACTCTTTAATGGAGAAACCTAGTTGATGGTACTTTCTACCTGCTCAGCGATATAAAATTTAATAATCTAGTAAGTTGTATAGAAAGTGAAACAAAGACAAATGCATCAAATATCAGACTTTGAGAGCTTGGCTTAGCTTTCACTGTGGAAACAGTATTATCAGTGCTAATGGATTACTAATCGTTTTAAGTCTCAAGAAGTTCATTTAGGAATGAGCAATCCAGCTTGTTTGTAAGTCAGCAACTGAATTATAAAGTCTACAGTTTACAGATAGTGTTTCTCTAAAATCACAAATACAAGTAAGCAACTCCCCTTCCTTATATGTTCTAGTCCAGTGCATTGTGTAATAGTTCTGGCGGTGAAGAGTGGATTTTATAGCCCATACAGTTGTTATTCTTTAGTAATTGCATGTGGTTTATCTATTTAAAATAATGTTTCACAGCAAAAATGCTTCAAGGTAGAATTTAAGCTTTGTGCCATATCATGTCTTAAAACCTTTTGTATGTGTTATTTTATATAAATGAGAGTTTGAATCCTGAGTGCCATCTTTATCATATCTTGGAGGAATTTGACAGCTAGCTTTCGTGTTTGGCAAGCCAGGGACACATGTTAAAATTTGCCAGATACTGGAAGTGCTCCAACATTTGAAACAAGACCATGTCTTGGAGCAGCATCTAACAGGGACACTGATAAAATTTCAAATCATGAACATTTTTCATCTGTAAATGATGAATACGTTTACCTAAAACTGAACATAGTAGAGCATTTTTTTAACGGGCGCTTCCTTGTATATTTTACAGCCTAGTCCTAGGCAGCCTTATGATTTTTTTTTTGTCTGTAGAACCCTGGAATAAGTAATCAATCCTAAACCTCCTTTTTTCCTAAGATATATAATATTTGACCAAGAAATATAATCATTGTAGCAACCTTTGTTGCTAGACTCAGGATTTTTGATGTCTAGATATTTTTTGCATAATATCAATTATTTACTTTTGAAATACCGCTACTAACTGAGCACAAGTATGGAAAAATATTATTTAAGTAAGCTAAAAGTAGAGTATGTCAATTTTTCAGATTTTACTTAGTATACATTATTTTGGTTGGGGAGCCTACGAGAAAGATTAGTGAGGCCTTGTTCTTTAAGAGGTTAAGCTCTCCAAGTCGCTTAGCTTGTGGAAATGTCTGTCATAATCTAATTTGACCTCCTATGCATTTCACGGAAGTTTTGAAAGCTGGGCACCGCTCTGCTTTACTGTGCTGTTTTGGGTTATGTATTCGTGGCTGTAATTAGAATATGAAATTCTAACTGATAGCATAGCAAAATGCAATGGAAAATGTGTCGGGGGTACTGAGAGGAATAGTATTAGGGCTAAGCTTATATAGCCTCCTAACTCAAAGGAAAAGAAAATGGCTGCATAATGAAATTTGCAGATGCTTCAGTGGTTGAAGTTGAGAATATTAATAGAGCCTGAGGAAAATTTACATAACTTGTAAACATTACATAAAATAATCTAGTACATCTAACTAGGAAAAAAAGAAATTGAAGCCTACTGGAAACAATGTTGATGAGCTTCAAACACAAAACACCGTTACTGAGTGGAATTATATGGTTTTTCTCTGGCTGTTCACTTTTGATGTGTATGCTGCACTTAGGGTTCACTCCTGTTTTAGACAGTGGTAAAATTTGTATACCCAGCACTGCAGGCTCAAGCTCCAACTTTGCAGAACTGTGTTGTTACTTTAGGGAAAAGAAACAGAAGTAGTGATACTTCTGCAGCTAAACTGACCCGCAGGAAGTTTAAAAACTGTGAATATCTTCCAGTGACCAGGAATACTCCTTGGATACTTGAGTATGTTTTATACATAATAGGGGAGAAATGACTGTGTGTAAAGGATGATACGCCGTAGTATTGTTCAGGGTGATGAAAGTGAAATATTTTGTGTTATAAAAGAAGAAAAATGCAGCCCAGTTTTAGGCTCAACTTCTTGGCAATAGTATGTAACAGGAAGCAAATAATAAAGCAATTGTCATGCTTTCAGCATGACTTTTTGCTGTATGTAAAGTCTGTAGTGATACATGTAGTTTTTGCCAGTTGAAGTCTCTCTGCTGTGGGGAGTTGAACTGCGTTAAAGAAATGTGCTCTGTTTTCTGTCACTGATGTTTCAGGTAATAAGAATGAAAACTGGGTGGTGCTGTGACTACTGTATTTGTCCTTCGTTTTGTGAATATCTCGGAAAAAAGGTGCGGCTTTTTAAGTAGCATGTGATTATCAGTGGTGGCTGAGGCAATGGTTTGCTGCTGCCAGAAAGGACAGGCTATTCCTTCTGCCTACTTTGTGTCTGTGGTGCTCAGCCCCTACACTGGAAAACCACCTTATTCCTGCTACAATTGAAAATAAACACAGCAAAAATAAATTAAATAAAGACTGGCCAAGGAGCATTTTTCTGTCGTTTTAGCGAAGAAAAAAAATGACTTATTGCGGGCTTGAGCAAATATCAGAGTTGGTGTAAGGGTGGTCTCTAGGATCGTGCACTTTCTGTGGCAGTAAGTTGTTACTGTCGGTCAGCTAGTCAGACTGCTCCCACAGACTTCAGCAGTTTCCTTAAAGCATGGGGAAATAAGCTTAAAGCATGGGGCTCTATAAACATCTGCAGAGATGGAATGTGAGAACGATCCTGAAAGCCCCAGTACAGCTAAATAGCTCTCGGTTGTCCTTGGATCTCTGTTTTAGGAATTATTTTTCTTTGTTCTTGAACATCGATAGGAAAGGCACTGTTGCAACCTAGGCTAATGATACTGGCTTTTGCATTTTTATTGGCATGACTGCAACTTCACGGTGTCTTATCTCAGTGATCTTATTGTTATTCCCACCACAGATGACAGGGATGCTCAGTCCCATTCTTCCTACCCAGAGCTCTGTGAGTGCTTGGCGACTGCATTTGTGAGTGAGGAGCCTTTGGAATTTGGTGCAAGTGGCAGCAGTGTCTTCTCCCTCTCCACTATTGCGTGGCAGCTCTCTAGAGCGTTAGGAAACTGTTCAATTGGTTATCCTTTTGATAACCATGGTGTACGTGTCTACTGGAGTAACAGGGATGTTTGACAGTAGTAGTGGAACCTTTCTATTACTTCAGACCTGAGGAATACTGACACTTTTTTAAATTACAATTTTTTACAAAAAGTACTCCAAATTTGTGCTGCTTCACAGCTTTTGCGTGCTCTGTCTGCAACAGCAGAAACAGAACTAGCCACAGGTTTTAAGTGGAAGGTTTGCCTTTCCCAAGGGAAATCACTTCTCGTTTCAGTCGTAGTCAAATTTTGGAAATGTTTTTCCTCCAGAATCCTGTTTGGCCAGCTCCAGTAGCAAGTGCAAAAATAGAGCTGGTAACATGATACATAGTAGCATTGATAGCAACAACCATTTCCTTTTTGTGTAATATTACAAGAAACCCAACACTGAAAATGTTTTGAATGAAGTGACACTTTTTTGCACTTCATAACACTTTTTACATATGAGGTCATCCTACTTCTTTGCTTTAAGGCAGAAAAATATTATTTCCTGAGGTGACAATGAACATAATCAAGTTCTCTACAGTTTTGCCAGAGCTGGTAATGAGCCCAGATCACTAATATCAGAAGTCTTGGCTTTTTAACCACACTCACTGAATTGGAGCACAAAACATGCTGATTGTGCTCTTTTGACTATTAGCAACATGTCCTTTCAGAGTCGGATGTAAAAAACAGGATCTTTCATGGGGAAGAGGACAGTTGGGGGTTGTCATTTAACTTCATCTCTGGTAGCAGTAATCTGTGTTTATTAGTTCAGAGTTTCTGGTTTCCAGTACTGCTGACGACCAGTATATTGAGCCAGTGTAGGTTTGTGTGAGAGAAGCTGTGTGCAGCTGGGCTGGAACAAGCCTTGGAGAAGGTGGTGACTTGATTTCATGCTGTGGAGACACAGCAGGTTTAAAACTCCTGCCTTTCATGTTTCTCTCTTGGATTTTGTGGAAGGAAGCTTATGCTAAGACAATTACTACTGTGATGGTTGAATATCATCTTTGCTTCCTCATGGATCATACAATAAATAACTTTACTGGTGTTTTTATACTGTTTGGTATGTGTATTATTGATTTCAGTAAAATTTATGTTGAATTGTAGAGAGAAGCTAATTAGTGTTTTTGTTGTTGTTTTGCAAGAAGCCCTTCTTCTGTTCCTTAGATGATTCTTGCCAAGGCATGATTCTTTTCTTAGATTAGCAAAATGCAGGGCAATTAAAAAGTACTTTGCATATGTCTGGGGAAGTTCAGGAAAATATTAGGACTCTTGTGCCATGTGTTTGAATGTAATATTTAAACCTGTCATAGCTAGTCCAGCTGTTCCCATACGATGTTTTCTAAGCGCTACTGTTCAAAAAGGAAAAAATCAATATTAAATAATAGTTATAATACTTGCATATTTCAGTTTTAAGCAGTTTAAAACTTCTGGGTCATTCTGCAATATCAAGATGACCATAACTGTCTGGAATACATGTATAGCAACTTTGTATGTCACACAACTATATTGTTGCGTTTGCTTCATTCTTCTAAAAAAAGATTTCATACTTGCTGTAGTTCCTTGTGAATAGTTTTCTGTATGTATAATTTGTTATCATTTGTTATAATTTATAATGATTTATAATAATTTATAAATCCTCATAAATTATTTTCTGACAAAAACCAGTGCTTTCCTCTCATCGGTTACTCCAGTCTAATATCAAAGCTGCACAATCTCAGTTACTGAAGGCACAGTACAGTGCATTGGCAAACATGTTGGAACAATTTCCAGTAATTTTGGCTAAGTCTTAGAGGAAGTGGAAAGTAATACAGATTAACTCAAAAGGCTACACGTTCCCTTAGGTGATCTGGAAAACAAGACTGAATACCAGAAGATAGTTGCAGTGAGCATCCAATAGAAAAACTTGAAATTTAGTGTTCTTTTACCCTTTTGTTGTAGTAAGAAAACTTATGTTTTCTATTTGTTAGCCTCAACTGCAGAAACTCTGATTTTATTCTAAATAAGCTTGTGTATCACAGCAGAGAAATAAAACTGTCTTCATGTTACACAGGTATTATATGGTCTCACTAACTGACATTTTTTTTCTCTCCCACCAAATCTTCAGCATTTATAAAATTTCAGTCTTCATGATAGTATCTTGGAAAAAGCTCAGGGGGGCGAGTTATTTGCATTAACCAGAGAAATACAAAATTTTAGCTCTAGAGAATCTCGAGGATGGAGTCAGCACTTGTTGATGGAATTTGGCTTTCCTGTGTCCCCACAGATCAAGTCCCAGTAGTCATGGCTTTCCTTGTTTTCCCTTGAGCAAGGGCCTGTTATCATGTCTCACCCTGTGGTAACCTGTGAGAAAACTGAGGCTGGACTGTCTTGCGTAGGCTTCGCCTGGCCGTGTGAACAGATTACAGCATTCCGCTTGTTAGTACGAGCCATGGAGCAGAAATGTTTTACTATTATGTTACTGGGCAATGATAAAGTTGGCAGTCTTTTTATGGTTAGGTCCTCAAAGTGGCAGTTTGTGTTTCAGTGATAAGGAGACAGAGCTTTGGATATCAGACCCAGACTTATTATCTGTAACAGTGAACTGTGGCTTAAATCCTTCCACAATGACAGGAACCTCATCTGGGGTGAAGGTTTCCAGAATCTTAAACAGGAGATACTGAGGCATTTTCCTTCCTCATGAGTCAAAGCAGAGTTAACCCCATTGTTATCAAAAATAAATATAAAAACCCAAACAGCCACCAAGAGGAAGGATGCATTTTTATATTTAACTAAATCTCTTCCTTTAAATTAGAACTTTCGAGTATAATTTTCAGACAGATCTGGGAAGATGAATTGGCACCATTATGCTTAAAAGCTCTCACTCGATTTTTTTTTTTTTTTAATTCTTATTGCTTTAGAATATTGAAAGGAGCGCTAATGAAACTCCCGTGCTACAATACTTAAAATTGCTCTAACGTGTTTATCAAAGGAGGTAAAATAAACAGTATGTGTGTTTCTTGCAAAATCTTTCTTTATAGTATCTAAATACAGCTGCCTTGGGCACTGTGTATGCATGTTGGCACTGAGCACCACGTAAAGACATATTTGGATTCTATTTACAGCATTCTGTGGGCTGCAGGGGTTAAGTGTAATCCAGATTATACAGTGTTAACATTTTCCCTACTGATATCAAAGTGGAGAAGACTGGCAGGCTGACTTGTTAGGAAGGGCTGGGAGAGGGATAACAGGCTCCGACCTTGAGAGGCCGAAGAGCCAGTCCTTGTATGGCCAAGTCCATATACGTGTCCAGCTGATTGGTTAGAGGAGCAGGATCAGTGCTGTGACAGGTGCTGGAGGAAGCTACACCTGTTTTCCCCATATGCCGATTTAGTGATTACATTTTTGTGGGAGTTCCAGACACTGTGTGGGATATGCGGAGCAAGCCAAGAAACTTGAGAAGGAATTATAGCTTATGGTGACCTGTGGTATTAAAGAATTTCAGACGACGTAGTTGAATTTTCAAGTACTGCTTTAAAACTGAAGTAGATAGAGTCAATATTTTGCATATATATGAGTCCTGAGAAAGTCTTGTGCACTTTTTATTGTGCTAAAATTTAGTAGATAGCACTTCAAGAAAAAAATGCTGATCAATACTATAGTCTAAAACTTCTGTTTTGTTTTTAAATCAGAAATTCAGTGTTTGGAAACATAGCTTCCATAGGAAGACACATGCAATTTCTTTATGGTGCTGAGAACCTCGAATTGCAGATTTCGAATCTTTAGGGTTTTTAGTGTAAAATCCATAGAATATAGATAATTTCTTACAAAAAAACCCTTTTATGCTGCCTTATGCACTGCTAAGGTGTATCTGTTCAAAAATCTGTATTGCTTTCCTTTTGAAATTTTTCTAAAATGTTAAAGGTTTTTCTATAGGTAATATTTTAAATCTTGTTTTGTTATAAATGAGAACTTGCGAAGAAAGATTTCTGATTGTGTAATAGAGTGAAAAAGAAAAACAACAAGGAATACAAATATCTCTTAAAATTTGATCATGAGACTTGTAGTTTCACATCCTTTCTTTCAGTAGCTTATTTGTAATACCTCGATTGTAGGCAAGTTTGATTTCCATCCCCCCCACCCGGGGGATGTTGATGTGAATTCTCCATCAGAAAACAGGAAGTAGTTCTATAAAGCGGTTGCATCAAGTTAGTCTAAAGGAGTCTGAAAAAACTTATATTTAGCAAACTAAGTCATTTTAGAGAGGGATTATGTAATTTCTTTTTATACTTTCTTGCAGTTCTTGTTATCATGCAGGATGACAGAAGTGCAGGAAAATCCTGCCTTTATAAACTACCGAGACCAAGTGTTACTTGTATTAATGTACTGCAGTTGTTGAATTTGATCAAAAATTTTAGCCACTGTGTTTCTCAGAGTTTAACTGTATGCTCTTTAAAATGTGAATATTCAGATTGGCATGCTAAAATCAATTTATTAAAGATCCAGTAAATTGGCTTTTAATTACCAGTAATGACATTAACTCCTTTGCCATAGGCTTGAATGTTCCTTGTATGTCAGGCAACTGTACTCCATCAGCCAGTATCTAAAAATGGTTTTGCATGGAAAACTGGGGAGGTGAAGTGGTTGTAGGTTAAAATTACCCATGAGATGGCACCTGGGAGAGTCTGTGCCTCTGAATGAACCTTTTTTCTTTGTGTACTATGCCACTATTTTGAAAGACTGATCCTGTCTGTTGAACAGTGAGTTTTGTCTGTAAAAGTTTCATGTGGTTTCAGTGGCTCTGAATGATTCAGTAGTATACAAAACTTCTTGGCAAGTTAGTATGATTTGTATGTGAATTTTCCAATTGTATTTCAGACCTTAAGAAAGAAAGGCCTTAATGGTTGTGAGAGCCCTGATGCTGACGATTACTTTGAGCACAGTCCACTATCGGAGGACAGATTCAGCAAACTAAATGAAGATAGTGATTTTATTTTCAAGCGAGGCCCTGTAAGTACTTTTATTTTATCTCTACTTTTTATTTGTTGATCCTTTTTATTAACTTCATTATTTAGGCTCTGAACAAGAAGGAACACAGAGGGTGCGACAGCCCGGACCCTGACACTTCATATGTGCTCACGCCACATACAGAAGAAAAATATAAAAAAATTAATGAAGAGTTTGATAATATGATGCGGAATCATAAAATCGCAGTGAGTACTAAAGTATGGTTTGTGCTTCTATTACATGCATGAGAATTTTCATGGTGTTTGCTTACCACTGGAAACCACTGCAAAGACAAGAGATTGTAATGGTTTGAGAAGGGAATGTGTATTTTTGAGGAAGAGTGAGATACTGATACTTGATCTTGTTAAAATGCATTTTAAAGAATAAGATGATTTATCTCTAGCTTCTCTTTTCCACTCACAGTTTCTCATACCTTGTGAACATGAGGTAACATTTCTAAATTTCAGGAGCCTAGCTGCATTGCCTAATCCTACTATAAAGATAGATCTTTGTCGTGGGATGTAGGACAGTTTATTTACATCTTGTAGCTCTTTATCTGTCCGTTGATCAAGTTTTTTACATTATGTTACAAGCAGGCAAATGGAACTGGATTAATTTTGTCATAAAATCAGTGGAATTTATTTTGCTGAAGACTGGGTGTAGAAAGGTATTTAGATCTTTAAAGACTGGTGCACAATGGGAGCCTCAAAAGATTGGTGCCTTCCTTCTGTTGAAATTCTAGCAGATAGTTCCTGGACACTGAAAGATATTTGAAAATTCTGTCCCAGGTGCCTAACCCATTTGCAGCCATAAGTAACTTGACTCCAAAACTCAAGGAGTTTGGGGGTAACAGTAGCATAAATTTTGCATGTTTTTCATGGAAGTGTATGTCATGACACTTTAATTTCCATCTACAAAAACTAATTACTGTTGAGTATTACAGAGGAAGTATTTTCAAAGAAAACCAATACAGGGCTCTGCCAGAGCCTTTGAATTTTTTAACATTGGAAATCATTTAGCAATTAAAAGTAAATGGACTGGCTGGGTTAATCGACAGAGACTCTGGGACAGTTGAGTAGTGTGCCCCCAAATGGGTTGCTGATACTAAGAATTATTTCATTGTTCAGAGCAGTAAGGTGGTCTCTGGGGACTTAACAGCAAACTGACAGTCATGACACCCAGCATCACTTCTTTTAGAAAGTTCTTTATATTTGAATAAAGCCAGTCTTTTGTTCTTGCTTTGTTTTGAAGCTTTTGATAGCCAACATTTCTGTGTTGCGGCGTCTTCTTCAGGCCTCATCTCTCAGTATGTTACAGCTAAATTGCTCTCCCTTGGTTTTCTCTGGTCTTCATGAACAACCTAAACTGTCTGTCCAGACATCAGTGTAAATAAAAATGGCAACATTATTTTTTAGCTCTATAGTTCTGTATTTATAGCTTAAATTGGACCTGTTACGGTTCTATTTCCAGTAGTTATGGGTCTGTGTAAGAACACAGTTTCTTTTGTTCTAGTGCACTTACTACTGTCAAAGGACAGGAATGAGGCAAAGTGTGAAGAATTCAGCCATAACCAAATGAGTGCCATAGATGGGCAGAGACAGCCTTTATTGTAAGGTGTGGGGGGAAGCTGTCATTTGTTAGTTCTGTATTGAGAAACCTACAGAAAAAATGTTCCAACTGTTAGCTTCTAGCATTGTTTTAGGCATACTTCAGGTATTTAAAATCTAGTTTGAGTTACTTGACAGCATGCTGTTTAAAAACAACCTTTTTTTTTGTAGATGTTGAATAGTTTCTTGAAGTAGTTTCCCGTGAAAACAAATACCAGTACAGCTTGTCATTAGTTAGATACTGTGAATGATTTGCTAGCATTACGTCGCTATGCTTCATTACTTTTTCCTTCCGTCTGTGCCAAAAATTGATAATTATTCTTAGAATACTTCAGCAGGGACACTGTTCTGGATTCTCACTAGTAAGAGATTTTGTTTCTTGTAGAAAATGTATTGTGCTTTTGTAATTAGTCTAGTTATTGTTGTATCTCTAGTATCAAAATTGTTGTACAGAAGTATACTAAGTAAATTTTAAGCTGCACATCACAAAAGTACATCTTTTTAAGTATACTTGCTAGGTCATGAACGTTTGTCACCTGCATTTGACCTCTAAATCAAAACTATTATCTCTCTATTCTGTCAATAAATACTACCGAATTTTTACCCTTATATTGTACCTGTCATTGGTTTTGTTTCCAGTAATTATGAGAGTTGTGAAAGAAAATAGTCCTTTTTGTTTCAGAAACTCATCACTGTCAAAGGATAGGAATGAGACAAAGGCCGAAGAAGTTAGTCATAACCAAATGAGTACCATAGATGGGCAGGCATCTAAGCCTTTGATTCAAATAGTTGTTGAATAACAAACATATATACTTCAGAAAAAAAGTAGCCTTTTAAATAATGCTGTAAAAATTAGAATTTAAAAAATGAGATTTGCTAAAAAGAAAGATGGAGTGGTTATTCAAGCAGGGTTTTGTGGAACACAGCTCAATAATAACTGAAATGTTTAAATTCAAATTGCTGAACTTAGTGAACTTTAGTCTGTTGAAAAAGAAAAAACTTTCAAGATTAGTAGCAATATTTTGGCAAGGTTATTAATGGAAAATGTTATTACTAACTTTTTCTTTTTTTATGTAATAACTGACTATAATGTGCATGTTTATGCTTACATTTTGAAGGTGGTCAAATCATTGATTTATAGACATGTTTAGCTTGTCATTGCTTTGTAATAATCCAGATTAACTGGTAAATTTGTATTTCTGAGCTTGCGAACTCATGAATATCTTCAATTTTTTGTATTTGAACTTTCAGTATTTTAGAAGTTTATGAGTAATTCTTCTGGAACTGTATTTATATGATGTATAAGAGTTTTAACACCATACTGTACAACAAATGGATGTTTTAAAATTGTATGCTTAATAGAGTTTAAAAACTAACATAATTAACTCTTTTTTTTTTTTGAACCTCAGTAATTCTTGGCAAACTCTAATGTGTATTTTTATTATGTGCTATTTCTGCAAACGTAGTTAATGCTAATGTTGTTTTCTTGTGTGTTTTCCTCATCATCTTTTCTCAGCCTGGCTTGCCTGCTCAGAACTTCTCGATGTCGGTTACAGTTCCAGTGTCCAATCCCAACACTTTAACCTACAGTAACCCAGGGAGTTCCCTCGTATCCCCATCACTGGCAGCCAGTTCGTCGTTAACGGACACGACCATGCTCTCCCCACCTCAGACCACCCTGCATCGGAACGTATCACCTGGGGCCCCTCAGAGACCACCGAGTACTGGCAATGCAGGTAACATTTCAGTACTGTTGTGCTTTTCCTTTTATACCCTCTTTGTACTTCTTTAATAAATAAAAAACCTCACAAACAAAAACCCCCAAGTAACAAGTTCTTAATGATATCGGTGCATTTTCTTTTTTTTTTAACAGCTTAAGTTTTGAAGTACAAAATGATACGATACTGTAATGTGAGCAAGTTAGTTTAGTGCTCTGGCTTATTTTTATTAGGTGGGATGCTGGGGACAACTGACCTCGCAGTGCCAAATGGAGCTGGTACCAGTCCAGTTGGTAAGTGCGGTATCATATCTTTGTTAAAAAATAGTGTTGTGGTTTTAGTTACACAGTTATTCAAAAGCAGTTTTTTATCTTGACTTTTTTGAAAAAGTGGTTGTGGAAGAACAAAAGTTGTAATTTTCTTTGTAATTGTCAAGTCTTGTAAATTCCTGTCAGGCATTTAACTTTTTACTGCCATTGCCCTTTCCACTTCAGTAATATTTGTATTATTTATTTTAGTGATTTTTCAGTAGTAGCATGCTGCTCTTGCTTTTGTGTTTCTCTACAAATGTAATAGCAGCACTCTAAAGAGATGTTCACCAAATTTCATAGAATCATAGAATTTGGGTTGGAAGGGACCTTTGAAGGTCATCTAGTCCAACCCCTCTGCAATGACCAGGGACATTTTCAACTCAGTCAGATTGCTCAGAGCTCCATCCAGTCTGACCTTGAATGTTTCCAGGGATGGGGCATCTACCAGCTCTCTGGGTAACCTGTTCCAGTGCTTCACCACCCTCATTTTGAAAATTTTCTTCCTTCTATCTAGTCTAAATCTACCTTCTTTTAGTTTAAAACCATTACCCCTTGTCCTATCACAACAGGGCCTGCTAAAAAGTTTGTCCTCATCCTTCTTATGAGCCCCCTTTAAGTACTGGAAGACTGCAATAGCGTATCCCCGGAGCCTTCTCTTCTCCAGGCTGAATAACCCCACCTCTCTCAGCCTGTCCTCATAGGAGAGGTGCTGCAGCCCTCTGATCATTTTTGTGGGTGCCCTCCGCTGGGCTCACTCCAACAGGTCCATGTCTTTCCTGTTCTGAGGGCTCCAGACCTGAAGGCAGGACTGCGGGGGGGGCGGGTCTCATGAAAGCGGAGCAGAGGAGCAGAATCACCACCCTAAACGTGTGGGCCACGCTTCTTCTGATGTGGCCCAGGATACGGTTGGCCTGGGCTGTGAGTGCACGTTGCTGGCTCATGTCCAGCTTTTCATCCACCAGTAGCCCCAAGTCCTTCTTGGTAGGGCTCCTCTCAATGCCTTCATCCCCCAGCCTGTATTGATACCGGGGGTTGCCCCAACACAGGTGCAGGACCCCGCACGTGGCCTTATTGAACCTCATGGGGTTCCACTTGTCAAACTGGTGCAGGACCCTCTGGATGGCATCCCTTCCCTCCTCTCAATGCCTTCATCCCCCAGCCTGTATTGATACCGGGGGTTGCCCCAACACAGGTGCAGGACCCCGCACGTGGCCTTATTGAACCTCATGGGGTTCCACTTGTCAAACTGGTGCAGGACCCTCTGGATGGCATCCCTTCCCTCAGGCCTGGCAACTGCACCACTCAGCTTGGTGTTGTCTGCAAACTTGCTGAGGGTGCACTCGATCCCACTGTCTATATCATTGATGAAGATACTAAACAGTGCTGTTCCCAATACTGATCCCTGAGGGACACCACTTGTCACAAATCTCCATCTGGACATTGAGCCATTGATGACTATCCAACCAATTCCTCATCCACCAAACAGTCCACCCATCAAATCCGTATCTCAAATCTAGAGAGAAGAATGTTGTGGGAAACAGTGTGAAGGGCCTTCAGAAGTCCAGATAGATGACATCCGTAGCTCTTCCCTTATCCACTGATGTAGTCACTCCATCGTAGAAGGCCACTAGGTTGGTCAGGCAGGACTTGCCCTTGGTGAAGCCGTGCTGGCTGTCTCGAATTGCCTCCCTGCCCTCCATGTGCCTTAGCATTTCTTACTTTGTATGAAATTCACTGTGCTTACTAAACTATTACACTAAAGGCAACTCAACTGTATTCTCAACTTCAGCATTCACAAGACCTGGATGTTTGATACTGGTTGTGGTGCAAATCAAAATGAAGAAAATACAGACTGTATTGTTTGTATTGCCGTGTGTATCTTGGTAATCATTTTCTAGCAGTTATACAAAGAAAGCAATAAATCTTGGAGGCTGATAGCCAGGTTCTGTAATTTTGTAAGATGATCAGAATTTCTTTCAAAAACAAATTAGAGGTCTTGCCAAAAATCAAATTTACAGTATTTTTTTGGTCTTCAGTAAAAAGATATGATAGCACTTTTTCATTTAAATAATACTTTGTCTCCCCCAAACAAAATTTAGTACTCTGGTAGAGGACAGGCAGCCATTGAAATTTATCATGCCATAGAAAGACAAAATAAATGACAGTTCACCCCCTTCCTTCATGTTCCTTTTATGCCTTGAGATGTCTTGGTGACTGAAGGTCAATTTTGGAAATACACATAACTGTCCTCAGTATGTGTTCGTAGGGAGGAATTAGAGAAGCAACTTTTGACCTTTCAGTACTT
Organism: Cariama cristata; assembly: GCF_000690535.1. NCBI lineage: Eukaryota > Metazoa > Chordata > Aves > Cariamiformes > Cariamidae > Cariama > Cariama cristata. The sequence continues at coordinate 22,165 of NW_009609075.1, forward strand.
GCCCACTGGCTACTTAGTGTGGCAACTGGGAAAAGGTTCTTTGAAGATAAAGTCAGGCAATTGAATTTATGAATAAAAAATGCTGCAACTACAAGGCTGAAAGCACAGGATTGGCTTTCCATTCTTTGGCTATGTACAGCAAAGATATGAAATATTAAAGTGTGGTTTGCATCAGGTAAGCAAGATTTTAAATGCAGGAAACTTCCTCAGTTGAAAAAAGAGGATTATTTTTAGAAACCGTGGAGGCCAGATGTGAATTTCCATAGTATTTCTCAAGTCAGACTAAATAAGTTTATTATCAGGCTGTTTCAGGCCTCTCTTCCAAAATCAGGCTTTAGTAACAGCAGCCTCGGATTTAAGACTCATTCTTTCAATAAGCAAAGAAAACAGTTGTTTACAGCATTTTGCTATAGAATATTACACTGTAGAAATACCCAGTTACAGCAGCTTGGTGAACATATTTAATGCAGTAAAATGTTTTCCTTCTTGCGTTTATTAATAGTTTATGTGAAAAGTCAGAATGCATCACTTATCTCTTACTTTCCAGAACATCGCACCCAAAATGTTACACATATACCCACTCATTTCTAGAAAGATTTTTCATACAAGTAAGAGTTGTGGCTATACAAGAACAGTGGAACATCTATAAGAAGTCCTTCTAGCAAAACTGAAATACCTAGTTAACACCAGAATGCTAAGCCACAGAGTGATCTAAGTTGTCAGAGCTCCACTTTCTACTAGGACATGGCATGGCTTCTTTCAAATGCTGTCAGGTGCGCAGTAACCTTCTCATTTGCAACCAGGATCAAGAAACCATACATAACCAGATTGAGTATATCTGCTAACTTGTCAATTAGAACTTGACAGCTGCCATTGAAGTGTGTATATCGAGTTAATTATGTCTGCAGACAACAATGGTTTTAGTTTCTTGGTACACTTATTGTAGAATTCACTTGAAAAAAACCCCAACATTTTCTTCTTTCAGCTTTCAATCTTTTCTTTTAAACTTCTTGGGAAAGGAGAATTCTCCTATGAATATAGTTGTGAAAGGTCATGTGTCAAATTTGCAGCTCACAATTTATAAGAGAGATGTCAAAGATAAAGGTGGAGTACTGGCATATCTATATTCCCAAATATTCTCTTATAGGCAAAGGAAAAACCCGAGTTTTAACTGACATTATGAAGTTTTGAGCATTTGAGATTTTTGTTCTCATTTCATTGAGAGATCCTTATACGCCTGTATGTCTGAGTAAAAAGGTTATCTTGCATAGTTGGGACCCAGTTCAAAGAAAGATGTTGCATAAAATGGCTCATATTTAGTTCACATGAGTCTTTCTCAAGTCCTGTGTAACTTGATTGGAATAGATATGATTTGCTTTAGCAGTCAATCTGCCAACTTAACAGTTTTTCTGTGGAAAATAACTTTGAGTAAAAATATCTGCGTGTGGTAGCAAAGGTGGTTTTTTATGTCTAGAACAGAAAATTTTGTGATAATTTTATAATAGTGAGAGCTTACTTCACATACAGCTGTCATAACTCTGAAAAATTTTTTTTTATTTTGTAATACTTTTCAAATTTTACCTACCACATAAAAAACATTTGCTGAAAAATTTTACTTGGCGTTTACTTTGAGAGGGGAAGAATGTCTGGCATTATAACAGTGTTTGCTTTTGAGCTAATTTATTTTTTCTGTTAATTAGATCAAATGTTTGGAGCTAGAATTTTCGTGATACTGTTGCCCTTGGTCAGTGTTAGAACCCTATTCAGTTTGTGATGGGCATATAATATGCTTCAAGAAGCTGGTATCATCAGGATGTGTGCAACTTGCTGTTTGTTGTCGATGGCTTGAACATGTGCTGTGTGTCTATATTACTCCTTTCAAAAGGCTGTGGATTCTAATTAGGTGAAGTATAGCCTGCCTTGCTCCGAGTACCCAAATGTGAGGGAGACTTTCTTCGACTTTGAACTGAAAGGGCTTGATGGATGGATCACCTTCAAATTCGTCATGAGGAGGTCTGCTTCACTATGTTCCAGTAGGTTCAGTATTACACCTTGAATCATCCAGAGGTTGCCAGTGAAGTGCACTTCCAGTGTAGTTGTCCCGTCCTTGAGGACTCTTGGCAATCAGAAAGGCTCAAAAGAAGTACCACTGTTACCCAATCTCTACTTTTTCTTCCATACCCTTCCCGTATGGCATTGAACTAGAACCATGCAAAGGACCTGCACCGGTTTTCATTGCCAAGACTGCATGAAAACTGTAAACCCTGAGACCTTTGGACTAAGATGAGTTCCCTAAGTTCTTCCCAGTCCTAGGTGACTTTGAAGGAGTTGTTGGAAATGGAGGCTTTTTATGATCTCACAAGGACACAATATTATCTATCTATACATTTCTTTGTCAGTGAAGTACCCCTTCTGGTCAGTAATGGAGATTATGGATCCACTTAATCTTCTGGGAAATTATCTTCCCTCTAAGAGTTTTATCAGGGGAATGGATAAGAAAGATCTAATCATCTTGAGTACTGAATTTCTCCTCTTTGTTCCAAAGCTGTATCTTCTGTAATGTCTTCTAATAGTCAGATTCTGAGAATGTGAAGGAACTTTAGTAATACTGAATTTCTTTGGAATAGAGCTGAAGGATCTACCTGCTTAAAAAAACTGTGTCTTGTGAGCTAGTGGATCTCTATTAAGAGCCAGTCTAGATCGTGTGTGATCTTTTATCCTGGCCTCAGGAGGGGTTATACAGAGGTGCAATTGGCAGCTTGCACACACCTGTAAACTGCTTGTATATTGCCAGAAAGGGATCTGTGCCAGACAGCGAACTGTGAAAGGCCACACCTGTAAATGATTCCCTTTGTCTTGAGGGCTTGGCTGATTGGGAGAGGTTTTTCTGCACATCTGAGGATAAAGGAATCTTTCAGCTTGGTCTTTCACAAGTCTGAGTCAAGTGGCTAATGTGCTGCAATTCTTAAGAGTACACCGGAAGACTTCAATAGCAAAACAGCTTTCTGTGCATACCTTTCTGTTCATGTTGTTTTGTTTATTAAATGAGACACCCCAATGAGAAGTATCCAACTAACTCTGGAAAAACATACCTCTTGCAGGAATTTTGCTTGAAACTGGATTGATGCTATCAGCTTTTTCCTTAAGAAAACAGACTTCCTTCTCCCTCCGCTCCCAGTCTCAAACTCACTGGCCTGTATCATCTACATTAGCTAAAAAGCTTGGCACTGTTGTTGTAGATGACCACCTTAGGAAAGCAACTGTAAACTTTGAGCGTATCGCTACTTAAGGTTATGTGTTACTGGTGGTATTTCTGATCTGCCCTACTTTCTCTTTGGTGTTACAAGTAGTCTTTCACTAGACAGAGCTCCTCACTGCCTAGCTTGTATTGAAGGGAGTTGGACTTAAGAATGTATGTTCAACTGATGCTAAATGCAGTGGGCAGAGGTTCTTGCTCTGTAATGTTGATAGTGTTGGCATAATGTTTTGCCTTGCTCTGATCTTTAAGGTTAGGCAGGTAAATACAAAAGTGTTACATGCTTCTCCAAGGAAGAAGTTGAAGGATCCCTGAAGAACACTGAGAGCAGCCTATTTACTCTTACAGCTTCCAAACTCTCCTCAAGGAAAAGGAGTACTGAAAGTGGACTGCAGATCAGCTGTTTCACAGGGTGCAAGCTGAACCCTTTTCCTTTACTAGACGTCAGCACATAACAAAGTTTGATCCATCCATCACCCTCTGATTAGATCAGCTGACAAGAAATGACTGGCTGAAATCAGCATGAAAAACATGCTGGTAGAAGAAAGCATTTGTTTTGGTTGTGGTTTTTTTTTTTTTGTTTTGGTTGTGTTTTTTTTTGTTTTTAATATTGTAGCAATCTCTCCTTGGAAACCACCCATCCACATGTGGTCGGTTCAGCCCCTGAACTACCCTTAGATTTTAGTTGAAATTTCATATATTTTTATGTATGTTCATTATCTTACCGTAATTTCTCGTTTACTAAGAGGTACGTGACAATTCTGGTTAGAATTTGCCACATGTATAATAAATTATTAATCTCGCAGCTGGATTAAAGTATTGCAGTGTATCTGTGTGAAGTCTCAACATCTATATAATGTCACCTTGCCCAGGATACACCACCACACATTCTCAGATGCTCTAAACATACACTTCTGTCATCCATTCTTTACCATTTTTTACATTAGATTTGTATAGTTGCATAGAAATCCACAGGTCCAGGAAGTACAACTCTGATTTGATTAACTGTAAACTCTTTAGTTGACAAAAGACCTAAAAGGCATCCAATTGCTGCTGCTAATGTTTCACACAAAGTTGAATAACATTTAGATATGAAAGCAGTATGCCTTTGTTTTAGGTTTGCTGTGGTATTATGAACAATAACCCTGCTCTTGGAAGAAATTCCATTTAAATTCTAAATATCCTTGGAAATTCTCTCCTTTTATGTAGTTTTAGGCAAAAAAAAAATAATTCCAGCAACCTGGGAAGTGAAGGGGGTTTTTTTTAGTTTTGTAACATGAGTAAGCATTCCCTTGACACTTACTCATGTGTATTTCTTTTTGCTGTGTTTTAATGTCTAAACTACTGCCTTAGAAGTATAAATCTTGTTAGACATGTTTCAAAAATCTTGTATTACTGTCAAATGTGTATTTTCATTCTAATCATAGTATTGTCTGAAGTATTGATTTGTAAAGATCAGTAGAAATACATTTATTTAAACTTCCTTGAGATGTTACAGTAAATTCTTTCCAAAGCTAGCAGAGACCTTAGACTTTTTGAAATGATGATAGAATCGGCAGTGATTTCTGCAAAGCTGAAAATGGTATGAATGACATACGCTGTTTAGTTTTTTTAATTTCCACTTAAAGCTGTCGTATTCAAAAGAAAAAGTGAATAAATTGAGCAACTAGTGCACATGGAAATGCTATTGTATTTGCTTGCAATATGGGATTCTCCCCCCCCCCCCCCACAGGCCTTA
>NW_009609075.1:27189-47987 GCF_000690535.1 Cariama cristata
AAATGTTTTTCTTCAGCAGATTGTATCTGATCTTCTAGATGCATAGTGAATCAATGGCTTATTGCAGACACAATTTTCAGTTTACTTCCAATTATGTGACATTTGTTGGGTTGTATGATGTCATATGAGGCATAAGTATTTATTTACTACTGTTTTTATTTTTGCTTAATCTTACATTACTTAGCTGCTTGCCCACAATTATTTTCTAAAACTGTATAACAGTTCAGTTTCTCCAAAGGTGAACCACAAAAAAAAAATTAATGGCATCAATGACTATAATTTATTCCTGGAGTAGTAATAGGTACATAGAGTACTTTCCAGCCACGTGTGTTCATTGTTTCAGCTGATGTGATTTACATAGTGAAATATGAGTCTGGCTCATGTAATTGAATGCTACGTCTTGGGCTGCAGGACAATAAATGAGATTAAGCTGTATTACATTTCTGAAGGCAGAATATACAGTTTTTAAAATGGGTGGGTTTTAACATTTAGCTTCAGAAAAGAAGTTACTTTAAAAGTGCACATTTTCTGACTAAACAAGAAGTAGGCTAATGTACATTGGCAATGTTTGTTATCGTAAAATCTAATTAAATTATGATTCATCTAATTGAGAGCTTATCATCTTTGCATTTGTGTCTGTTTTCCAAAGAAGTGTTTCGAACATGCTTTCCTAGTCTGTTTTAAATAATTAGAGTTAAATAAAACTCTAAAAGTAAAAACAGTAGTCTAATTTTAAACTTATGTAGGATTTTATATTCTGTTTCAGTTTTTCAGTTTGATAGTGTTTTTAAACATAAAGTAATTGTCTTTGGGGAAGATCTATAGTGGGCGGGGTGTATACAATTTTTGTATTATACAAAATAGTAAGTAGAATTTATGGGGTTATTAAAGCCTTAGTTTGGCAAACTGCCGTATAGTTGCATCATCCTGTAATCATAATCTTTTTCTGGCTCCTGACCTTACTCTAAGAAATACCATGCTTTTAGTTATCCTTTCACACTTAACTTGTAATTTGATTTTCTTATTAGATTATTAACAGGAAAAAAGGCTTTAACTTTCATATTAAAAATTAATATTCTACAGTCTTATTGCAGCCCCAGCATATGATTCTTCAAATAATCAATATGGATACTCCAGTGTTTGCTAAATGTTCAGTGCTTGTGATTTATAACAAAGGGCTGCTGTTGGATTAATACCCATAGTATTGCACACGTACGATGTGTTTTGTTTTTCCCGTTCTTCACTTTTTTTTTCTAAACAGTCATTTTAAGAAGTGCTCAGCCTTTTTTCAGAACAAATGCTTTGACTTTGCCCTGCTGCTGAATGATGCTGTGCAGAGAAGGCAATGGCAAGGAGTTTGTTGGTTTTGACAGCACCACTAAAAGCATGAAATGTTTCTGAAGGATTGGCAGAGCCTTGTAATAAGGGCTGCAGGAAATGACTGTATTGGGTGTGGAAGAAAGACACTGTCCAGATTTAACACACGAGCTACCGAAATACTTGAAAACAGAGGACAGGAAATGGTATCATAGGATAGGCTAAAATGCTATACAGAACTCCATTGTTTATACACAGTGTTATTGTTCTGAAGCTTAAATTCAGCTCAGAATACTGCAATTTTGGCATATAAAAGGTCACACTGAGAGCCCTAGTGAGTAATAAAGTGCTGTTTGTTATTAGATTAAAAACCAGGCTTTACTTTTTTGGTAACAGTAAGTTCTTTGAATGTTCTGGCATTTTTGCTCAAAATGGAAGATACTGTAACCATTTTTTAGATGTAATTTAGTGAAAATGGTGCTATTTTCTAATAATTTTTCCTCCCTCACATCTGTTTCCAAATCCACTTAATTTTGACTCTGTGCATTGTGCAAGATTTCTCTTGCCATCTGGTGCTATGTAGGCTGTCTATAACTAATGTTTACACTCATTTATAATGGATAGGTATTGATGCATAACTGTATTTAACAAAACCATGATTCTATGAAAACCATCTCACGGAACTTAATTTCTCTTTTTTTTGGCTGGTTGGTTTTTCTGTGTGACCTAGCTGTGACTAGTTTTGTTCTAGCAGTCAAGAGTGTATTTATCTCTAGTATGTATTCTCAGCTCAACTTCTCAGCCACCTTAACAGAATTTTATCACTAACCTAGAAGCATGCAACTAATTCCGCTGTTTTCTGCTGAGGAATGTAGATGCCTTAATCACAAAATGAGTTTTTGCTGTGGTTTTTAATACACAAGGAAGAATGCTGACATAAAAAGCTTTCTCTTCTTTCTGCTGTCTGTGTTCTTTCTTTTCCCCTTAACTTCCGAGTTAAATGGTAGAATTCTCAGAAAGCGTATTCCCATACCTCCCATACAAATGCTTCAGGAAAGTACTAAATTAGAATAACTCCTTCTTGCTCTGTTAACCTTGAAAAACTCAAGGGACATATCAGATCATCCATGTATGGTCAGGCTTTTGGCACAGTAGGAAATCCACAAAGAAAGTAAATCCAGAATTTGAAATCCTGGCTTTAAAGTTGTGAATGTACTGCTCATCCATATGTGAACAAGAATACTGTGGTGGCAAATTCCAGTAAATTCTACCTACTTAGATTTTTTTTTTTCTTTAAAAGCATTTAGCAATAACTGTGTTTGCAAAAGACCTTTATAAAACTCAGTAGACTATCTTCAGATCAACACAAGAGCTTTGCTGTAATTCTGAAATTAATCTGGCTTTTTCCACTTCTAAATTGATAAAACAGTATGTAGAGTTCCATTTATGGTGGATGGGGAAAAGGTGAGGATTGCATTTGGCAGTTCCTGTACCATGTAACAAGGATCAGTAGTAATGAAGGAGACTCCCTCGTTAGCATCCTGCTAAAAAAAACCTGCTGAATTCACACCTAGGTTCTCAACATATGCTGGATAAGTATCTTAGCAGTACCAGTCACCTTTATGAAATGGTGTGCTGTTACTGATATATGTTACTGTTCTTCATTCTGGCTAAGCTTTTAAAAGCATTAAAAATTTTGCTAAAGAAGGTAGAATATGACACTGACAACTTTCTTATTTTAATTGCTTTTAGATTAATATGTACTTAATGGAATAAAATTGGATTGGGTATAGGGGCCTGTTCAAATTAGAATAATAATACAAAATTCATACCAGTGTGGCGCTACAGGCTATTAGAAGAGAATTTCCCACACAGTGAACTTTGTGTAATAGCCCTTTCCCTGAATTGTGACTATAAAGGGTGCTTTCAGAACTGCAATACCTAGTATAAACATAACCTTACTATGAATTGTATTTATTTATACATACACAAGTTGTGTAGTGTGCACTATAAGGTTCCCTGTTGTGAAATTCTCCTCGCTTAACTTTTTTTCATTTGCAGCTAAATAAGGTGTGTGTATTTTGGGAATTGTTGCTATAAATATGATAAAATCATTGGAATGTGGCTTTTAAATTTTTTTCTGAGATACATATTTTTTTTGGTTAACATGATTGGTGCTTTTGTCAGTACAGGAAAACAGAATACTAGGCACTTAACTGTGTTGTCTTGTTTCTTTTTTTCTGATCTGAGTGTAACCTGTGCCTTGAGTGTATTCAGCTTTTGGGGATTTCAGTGCTGAAGCCAGGACCTGCAGGCTTTGGCTTATCTAATTCTAGTTAGAGTGAGTTTCATAGAATCATTATGGTTGGAAGAGACCTCAAAGATCATCAAGTCCAACCGTATACCGGATGCCACCATGCCCACTAAACCCACTAAACCATGTCTTGAAGCGCCACATCTAAACGTTTTTTGAACACCTCCAGGGATGGTGAGTCCACCACCTCCCTGGGGAGCCCGTTTGAATGCCTAACGACTCTTACAGTGAAGAAGTTCTTTCTAATGTCCAGCCTAAACCTCCCCTGGCACAACTTGAGACCATTATCAGAATAAGGTAGAGAACAACCTGTGTAAAATAAATCGGTGGGCATAGATGACATGGATATCTGTGTCTAGAACTTGGAATGAATCTGAAGGGAAAGGAGTTGTTCCCATTATTGTTGCCAAGTATAATAATCAGGCAGTATATATTTTTGAGACTGAAATTAATTTATTTAGAGAATAGGTACTGGAGTCCTGCGGATCTTGAAGATCTTTGTAGAATATATTTTAGAAACAGAGACTTTAAAGAGCTAGGTTTTTTTATTCTCACGGACAACAATTCAGTGTAGTTCATGTTCTGTGAGGGTGGGGATGAAGTGGGGTTGTGTAAAAGCACACACTTTTTTGCAAGCTCAGCCTGGAGGAACTTGAAAGGGCAAAATAAAAACCCACAACAGATGTGATTAGAAATAGTTCTTAGGCAATATGCTCTTCTCAGCGTTTAAGCTGCCACAGTGTGCCCTTGAGGTGATATTACCTTTATGTATTGATCTAGTGAAAGTGGTTTTTGTTTGTTTGATTATTCAATACTGTGTCTCTTGTGAGAAGTTTGTTGTTGGAAGTTTTACAAAAGAAATATTTCGTAACTTGCTCATGTGCCGCAAACTTTTGTATTGCTACTTCTCTTCAGTCTTACGGTATATTTGCTTTTCCTTTTTCAGGAAATGGGTTTGTGAATTCTCGAGCTTCACCAAGTCTACTTGGAACTACTGGTGGTGGGAACGGCTTAGGCAAAGTCATGCCTACAAAGTCTCCACCTCCACCTGGAGGAGGTAATCTTGGAATGAACAATCGCAAACCGGACCTCCGTGTTGTCATCCCACCCTCCAGCAAGGGTATGATGCCACCATTGGTAAGTTAAAACATTTATTCTATGACTGGTTTTGTGAAAATGAAGTGTTCTGTCCACATGCGCAGGGAGAAACTCTCTCATCTGCTTACCATAGGTTACAGTAATAGAAAGGTGTTTGTATTCTGAAATTTCACTAACGAAAATCTAAGTTGTAAGTTGTTACCTTGGGAGAAGTTAAATTCGTAAGGAATTGTTTTTCTTTTTGTTTGAGTGCAATCCTAGAGACATAGACTGGGATTCTGTTGTTTTGATTTGACATCTCACTGACTGAGAACTTTGTTGGTTTGAAGGATGTGGGTTTTAGAAAGGGTTATGCATTATTCTGTGGAGGAGTGGCTGATCTTATTGGTGATGTGAATTGTATTAACGTGCCCTAAAGCACACTTTGTACCTGTTTTTCCTGGGTCATAATGGTTGTGGGATGTAAAATGTAGCTTCAGTGGTAATGATGGTCTGAGAGAAATGCTTGTTTGCTGTGGTGTGCTGGAATGCAATCTTGTTTTTCCTATAGTGGATGTCACGTCTTCGATGAAGGCATAAAAGAGTAATGAGGACCAAGCTCAGTCCCTGTTTGTGTACTTTTCAGTACTACTGTGCAGTTTGGCATGTTGGTAATAATGTTTGTTCAGCCTAGATTGGGAATAGCACGCGAGTTTCGTGTCAGGCATGAGGCAACCACAGCGTGGAGACCAGAACAGGTCTTTCAGGAAGAGTTGCTCCATTTTTCCTTTAATTTGGCTGGCCAGATCCTTTGGTCTTAGTCTTTCACTGTCGTGTAGAAATTTTAAACATCTATGTGTACATTTTCTGTTCTGTGTGTATGGAAGAATGAACCATAACCAAGAGGAGCAGGATATAAACAATACAAGTACTCTCTGGATATTTCTGTTTGTTTTTAACATACTGCAAGTGCTTACATTTGTTACTTGTATTCGTGATGAATAATGCAAAATTAATCCAAGTAACAAAAGCTATAATTATCCTCAAAGTAATGATTATTGAAGCTTTAGTTTTTTCTAGGAATCCTGAAGCGTAGAAGATATAGGAAATAAACTGACTATTGAAGTGAAAATTACACTTTTAAATTAATTCGAAATAGATAAAGAGGAGGATCTTGTTAATGCAGTTCTAGTGTTAGTAGTGTCTAGTACCTATTTACTGTTGTGTTGTTAAGAACAATGTAATACTCAATTTAGGTTTTGTCTGTCTTTTTGAGGAAATTGGGAAGAGATTTCAGAGTAGAGATACTGGGGATGGTATGATGGTTGTACGTGAAAAAGACTTTGTTACTGAGCTGGATGTTTATTGGATCAGTCCAACCAGAAACTGCTGTGCTCTGTATCTACATGTGTTATCAACGTGTAGCTGTGTCCTTGTTTTTACTAAGCTCTTTCTGCACTACTTTTTGCCAAAGCGTGTGTTCTTTCAGTACGGTATTTTTTAATTGGCTTGAATTATGTAAAGTATTATGCTTCCTAGTAGTAGTATTTACAGAATCAGGTGGCAAATTCACATTACTAATGAAAATAAACAAAAAACCTGAAGCACAAATGTGACGTTTTCTTACATTTTTGAAAGCAATGCTAATTTTAGTAACTGTGTTATCCCTCTTGTTTGCTGAGTACAGTCGGAGGAGGATGAATTGGAGTTGGTGAGTTTGGGCTACTGTTTGATGAGAGAGCGCAAGATGCTGAAAATGTCTTTTACTACAGCTTTTTAACTGTAGTTTTATTACATATTTTAAATAATTCCAGTGTTCCCTTGGTAGCAGACAAAAATACATTTGTTTTATCAAACTCAAAACCTAACCAATTCAAGTTGAAAACATATCCAAAGTCTAGTGCTTTCCATTTGTAAACTTCTATTTTTTTTTTCCTGAAAATACTTCTGTTTTTCTTGGAGGGAACATTGGAAAAAAGCCTTACAGAGTAACTGTCCATGTGTGTAGGATATTTACTGTCTTTTATGTAAAATACAAATAACCATTTATCATCCTCTAAATTATTGGAATATTTTTAGAACGTGGCTTCACTCATGAAGTTCTTCAGATTGTAACACAAGCCCTGTATTACCTCTCTTATTTTCAAGGAGATTACATCATTGCTGGTGAGGTCACCTTTTTGGAGTTTAGAATTATTTCATCCTGCGTGAGATTATCAAACCACAGGGGTGTTCCCTGTTTACCAAAATGAACAGAGAATTGCAAATGAATAATTCTACCTTTTTTCCAGTGGAAAGATATTCTGCTTTTGAAAGGAAACTCTTGGGATTTGTCTTTTTTTCCAAAAGGTTTTAACATTTGGCATTCTGTCTGGAAAATAACGTAAGGCTAAAATAATTCGTAACTTATTTTTAGAGCAATTTGCAAATTGTTTAGCTGCTGAAGCAGAAGATGCTGCATCAGAGTGCGATTGTAAAGATACACAAAAAGTCAGCGTGTTACATGCCCTGATCTGTTTTTGAACATGGACCTGTTGCTAATACGAGGCTCTAATTGCATGAAAGCATGGAAAATGTAGTGATCTAGATAAACTTCTTGATGAATGCATGCTGTTGGTTGATTTTTACCTTAAACGTGAGCAACAGATTTACAAAAATAAGGGGAAATGATTTTTGAAAGTCAGTATGGAAGTTTTTAAGGTTTATTGGAATGACTTGCTAATTGAGCAGTTAAACAGCTGTCGCGCATGTTCTTCTCACCTTTATAGAGAAGTGTCTGGTTTCCAGTGCGAGAGGTGAAGCGCTAATTCAACGTAAAAACACTTAATCAAAATATCATTGCAATTGGAATTAATGCAAAAACCCTTGAATTAAGGTATTTCCTACCCACTAAAACGCGGTGCTGGTTGCAGCGTGACCTGGCGCGCCTTGCGGCAGGCGGGTTGGTTCATGGGTACTGCGGGGAGCGCGGGCCCTCTAGTGGTTTTGGAACCTGGCCTCCTCTGGTAGGGGAAGGCAGCTCCCACAAAGAAAATGCAGTAGTGTCTTCCTCAGACGGGGTAAAGAAATCTGAAGTACACCTGCAATGCTACGTCTCTTATTATGCTAATTTCTGGTACTAATTCCAGTGCTAGAAAGCAGTTCCAAATCATGTCTGTGAACATTCATTCTCTGGTTGGAACTGAGCAGTGAATATGAAAACCAGATACGAACAGTTGCGTAGCATGAAATAAAGATATTGAATTCTTCCTGTTTCTGCTATCGTTTGCACAAGTTTAAAAAATAATTTAAAAATTCCTGAAACTTGTCATGAATCTTTGGCTGAACCTGTGAGTACAACAAGTATTAGACACATCTAAATTTCTTAGTGTCTTTGTATGGCTGAGTGTTAAGGAATTATATTCAGAAATAAATTACCTCAGAAAACCACCTTTATTAACTACTCAAAAAAAAAAAAAAACCAAAACAACAACCGATGGGGAAATCCTTTGGTCTGGATTGTTTCCCACTGTACTCCTCTTAACTTTTCCATTATACAGTAATCCCAACTTTATAGGCTGCCATCCAAGAAAGCTTTGGAAAAAGGTCAATTCCTGACATAAAAATTTGCACTAATAACATATCTTTATGCCAGATAAACTTGGTCTAGCAGACATTTTCAGAAGTACATAAGTGATTTAAAGGGATAAATTACACAGAAATCAGTGGGACTTTGACTTAGAGCTTTGAAATCTGGGAGCTCTGAAGCAGAGTGGGGCCATCTGCTGAACAAATGCCGAAGAGCCACCTCCAGATCCTTGCAAGGCTCAAAGGTGGGCTTTCAAGAGCAGCCAGACAAAAGAGAGATCAGAAGCTGGTAGCCAGTGGAAAGTTGTAGCTAATTTTAATATGGTAGCTGTGGTATACTTTTCTCCTTAAATTGGAAAGATACAGGGCAAGGATTGATAACCCTCAATTCATCTTCACAAGTTGCACCTTAAAATTGAATACAGCCCTGTTTCTGTACCTACTTGTTCCATTATTATAAAGGGAATCATGCATTTTTAATACTGCTTGCGCTCTCAAGGTCAGAGTGGAGGAAAAAAAAAAGTGCTGCAGATACTGAAATACTTGTACACCTGTCTGAAATAAGGAAAAAGTAGTAGTAGCTTCAGTCTTGTAAAGGTAGGAAATGGAACTCTGCAGTGAAAAACTGCATTCAGAGTTAGGGGCTTGCTTTAAAAACATATTTTCAGCAGTTTGAAATCCAGCTCCCTTAATCGGGAGTGGTTCTCTTAAGAATGTAGAAATACAGGGTGGAGAGACGACTTCTACTCCTAGTATTTTTAAGACTTCTGTAGGTAAAACTAAGTATCTATTGTTTAAAAATAAAAAATGTAGCATTTTCTGTTCTTGACGGTATTTGGCATGGCAAAATGGTGTTGAACAACATATTTTGAAGAAATATTTAAAGTTGATTCCATGAAGAAGTACGTTCTGTGACAGAGCAGCTCTGGCAGTGTTCACCGCAGTATTTAATACAAAGTTTTCTAAACAGCACATTCAGTTGAAGAGCTTAATTAGAGTGATACGTTTGCTACAGATGTTCATTTTGGTATATGGGAAAGACAGACTGTTATTCAAAAGTCACATTGTGCCTACAGTTAGATAATCTGAGACAATCTAGTTTAGCTGTTTTTCCTGTCAAAAAGCACGGTTGCTCTGTGTGAACTCAAATGTCATTTGTTTTTAAACATATCTGCTTTATAACAAGTACTCTACCAGTTTCTCAGGAACCATGGGAACAGCAAGATTATTTTATCACTGAAGTCTTATCAACACAAATTTAGATGATTTCTGTGTTCCTTTCAGGACAGGTGTAGTCAGCACAGTGTCAAAACTGGCAGCTAAAATTTTGAAAATTGGATAAACAACTAGGAAGTGGGAGACTCTTTTCTGGTGGAACTGCACCAAACCATCTGCACTAAAACCCCTTTAAAAAATAAGACTAAAAACTCTTAAATCACTTAAGAACTTCTGAGAATTGTTGTGTATATCCTTAAGAAATTGCGTTTATTTTTATGTCCTACAACTCTAACACCATTGAAATCTGCATGCACGGGAAGTGGACCAGTGAGTCTTAATTAATTTTTCATTTCAGTTTGCTGTGATCATTTTGGTTGTCTTGAAAAGTTTTGGCTTGCTTAGAAAAATCTATCCTGACAAGAAGGATGTATTTGTAACTAAAAAAAAAAGGGCAGAGAAACACATTTTAATTGAATGCTGTTTTTATATTAGCACTTGATTTTTTTTTTCCCCCCATTGTTCTAACTGATATCACAAGACATGTTGTTATTTTTAATCATTTCTAGAATACCCAAAGGATAAGTAGTTCTCAGTCTACACAGCCTCTTGCTACCCCTGTGGTGTCTGTGACAACTCCAAGCTTGCCTCCGCAGGGACTGGTGTATTCGGCCATGCCTACTGCCTACAACACTGGTAAGCATTGTTTTTAATAAGGGGCTTGATTTGTCAGATGTACAAGGCTTTTGTGATTCATAAGCCCAGAAAATTTGCATTTCTGTGACACTTCACTTTATTTTCCTATTCAGTTCAAATGAAGCCTCTTATTCATCAAAAATGAGCCTTTAGCTTGTAAAATGTGTAAATGTTGAGACTTACATCGGGAAGAAGCTTTCAGTCAGGTTGCACACAGCTGAATACAGAGAAATGCACAATAAAATGCATTGCTTACAGCAGTAGTATTCAAACTATCCATCTGAGAACTGAAATGCCTCCCATTTAAGCAGTAGTTGATGCTTCAGAGCATACTGTCCCTTTCGTTCTGCTCTGCTCAGCTCCAGCAGCAGGAGGAAAACGGATTCTGCTGGGGTTTTCCATTTACAAAAAAGCCCAGATGTATAAAGCCCAGATAGGGCCTTCTCCCCTTCACTAGTTTTGTCAAGAGTGAGGTTGGGGAAAGCATTGTCTGCGTTTCACCATTGCGAGTCTCTATTATCTGAAAGACCTTAAAACTACTTTGTATCAAAGCTGGGTGTGATGCAAGGAATATGGTAATACAAGTGATATTTGGTTTGCCGATTTAGAAAGTAGTTCGTGATGTGGTGCATCCTACTTTGTCTCCATACCAATAGAGATAATTTTGACTTCAGTCTCAAGGTTCTTTATATGTTACAGACCCTGTATGTAATCAGTGAAGGAATTTTTGTAATCATTTCCTTGAAAGGCTGTGGCCTTGATGGTGTGAGGTTGATTACCATTGATCTGTGATGCATAGTTTAATTTTCAAATGCACCTGCAGAGAAACTACATCGCAGATAAGTGTTGATAAATTTTGTGAGTCAGAGTTAAAATAGCTATTTGTTAAAACTAAAAAGGAAAACAAAGGAAATAAATTCCCCAGTTCACTGTTCTTTTTAGATGAAGTCTAGTTAAGACATTCAAATGTAAAATGCTATAATTTGTTAAAATAGGAATTTCTGAACTGGGGACCACTGTGTTGTCAATGTTAAGTCTTATTTGGTAGGCTTTCAAATTCTAAAACAAAACAAAAAAAATCTTGCTTCTCTCTTCTGCAATGATAGCTCTTAGGAATAGAGCTGCACTAGAGAGCTTGCATTTATAGCTGATCAACTCTGGCTAGACAGAAGTGCCTAAGAGGAGTATTCTTTTCTTTTTATGAATCTAGGAAGATCCACACCTCTGTAGAAGGAGATTCCCCAGTAGCATTTCTTCCCTTGACCTGTATCTTCTTTGGCTATACAGAAGTAGCTGGCAGGCATGAGATGCTCAGAAGCCTGGGAGGCAGTGGAGGGCATACTAGGAAGGAATAAGTCACTTTTCCTTAAGGGGCCACTGTGTTGGATTTACGTGGCAAGATTTTGGTGGTGGAGGGGAAAGGGGACGGGGACACACGCATGCTGCAGGGGTGGCTTCTCTAAGAACAGGTCAGGAGCTGCCCCAGTGTCAGACAGAACACGTTTCAGCTGGCTTCAAAATGTACCTGCTGCTGCCCGAAGCTGAGCCCGTCAGCAACGCTGGTGGCACCTCTGTGATAAATATATTTAAGAAAGTGTCAAAACCACTGTGCTGGTCTATTGTCAGTGACCTGATGTTCTTACTCTTGTGCAAAAAGGTCAGGACAAATCCAAAAAAAAACTTCAAGGTTTGTAGAAAATGGCCAAAGCCTGAGTGATAGAGGTTTCGTCATTATCTTAGTTTTCTGCAAGGATGGGCACCATCAGAAGTCTATAACATTGGAAGGTAGAATAGATAGAGCAGCCATCCATTCATACTGATTTCCCCCCCAAGAAAGATGGGATCTTTTTACATTTTCTCCGCTTTTTTTTAACTTTGGAAGTCTTCACGACGTTTTTACTTTAGGCTTGTAGCTGTCTTCCAGCCAAACACCTTGCATCTTTTTGTATTTGTATCGTTTTGTATTAACGTGCTCACTAACTGATACTTCCTATCCTTCAGCCACTTTCGGCATTGGTTTGCATCAGAGGCACTGCCCCCAGGCAGTTACTGGGAGGCACGAGGTCTGCATTTTGAGGGACTGTTCAGTCACCAGCAACAGTAAATACACTGCAGTAGCACCTAGCTAAGTTGTTGAACATTTATGTAAATAATCGCTACCCTGAGGGGGGGTTTAAAGCCTAAAGAAATACATGAAGGAGAAGATGGGGTTGCAATAACAGTATAATGAGCTGAGCGAAAAATTGTGTTTGGTGAGTTGTTTTGGATTATAAGCTTAAGTATGAATTTGCTGGATGTACACAGATCTTGGTTTGATGCTTGCCACAAAGATTGTTTATATATTGCACTTAATGGCTGTTTAAAGTAAACAGATAGTTCTGGTCCCTGCTCAGAAGACCCGCATTGAGTTTTACCTGTCACCTAACAAATCCCTTCATTCTCTTAGGCAGTCTGACGTTGTTTCAGGAGACAGTGTTGTATGCATCCCTCATCCAGAATAACCTGTAAGGTGAAGGATAAAACATCAAAATATGAGAGAGGATGTAGTCTGAATCTCGGGAAGCTGCAAAGAATTGAAACTGGTGTCCTGTGCAATGGACAAGTGCTGTTATCACTGGGATGTGATTTTAAAAACCAGTCCATTTCCTTTGATAATGTCATAATTTGTGAAAGGCTTTTAGCCTAAAGTGTTTTTCAGACACTTTAAAATTCTTTCTATTAGATTGAGCCTTTCGGGGGATTTGCAAAAAGAAATTTGATGTTGAAACTAAATTGTCATCTGGGTATTGTCAGGGTAGTCACCACTTATGTAGCAATTTCAGTTCTGCAGTTCAAGGACTGAGATAAAATTTAGATACCTGCATTGTTTTTCTGGATTTATATGGGTTTTTTTCTGGACTGGAGGGGAAAGATTCAGCTCTTAGATCCTTAATTAAAATGTTGGATATCAGTTTTGCACAAATAGGCTATTTTAAATAATTTGTTTTGCTGGGGAAGTATTCTTTCTGCAGATTACTGGAGGATGGGCCAGAACGAACTGAGTTACTTGTTCTAAAACAGTCTAGGCATTTTTAAAAAAATACTCAAAACCCACAGAGACCAGTTAAATAGTAACTTACACTTGAGCAGAGCATATCTAGCCATAAATTATATTACTGGCTTTAGGTCAGTTATTTTGCAAAGGCACAAACTTTAAAACTATTTTGTTGTTAGGGTCACAGCAGTAATGGTTTCCATCATGTAGAGGGCACTCTTTTGTCTGAACAACTTTTCCATCTTGCATCAAGTCACTCATGTATAGAAATTGATGTGCTGATTTTACTGCTAGCAGGTAGAAAATTAGGGAGATGATAATGCAGCTACTTGTGTAGTGGTATATGTATTCTTTGGAAAAGTATCTCTTCAAACCTCTGTCATCAGACACGTTCTGTCTAAAGTACCAGAAGTTAATTGTCCATTTTCATAAAAGCTATAATTGCAAAGAAAAAAAAATACATGGAAACTGAATTCCTATAAACATTTTCTTCAAGTCTGCTCTTACAGAAATCCCACTGGCACAGAACAGCACATCCATCTCAAGTGTTTACATTTACTACACTTGCGGGTTGTCATAGGTCTGGCTGCTTTGAAGGTTGAGTCCTAGTCATCGGAGGGCTGGTTTTAGTTTTTATTTTAGTTTTTATTTTGGTCTTGCAAAAGGGCTTTGGGTCAGTCAGCTTGGGAAAAATCTTTCCGAATCTGTGCAGAAGTACTTGTGAGGGTTTTTCAGAGTTCCAATAAAAATGCTAACTGAGAAGAAACGAAACAAAAAAAGGCAGCTTACGTAGCTTCACCTGCGGGGGTGCAGCTGGGATTCCCAAGATCTTCAGGAAGATTCTTGCAGTGATGTGTGTGCACCTCTGAAAAGCACGATACCCTGCTGGCACTGGGCTCTCTCTCCTTTGTAGGCTGTTAAAAGGGAGACCAAGAAGTTGTCCACAGCAACCAAGCTGGTGGATGGGAATGGGGAAATCGTTCAAGAAAGCTTATCTCAAGAGAGATAAATCATAATGATGTTGTCATGTTAGGATAATGCTAAAACAAACAAACAAACCAACCAACCTACCAACCCCCCCCCCCCAAAAAAAAAAAAAAAAACACAGACAAACAAAAACCACAGAACAAAAACCCCCAAAATAAAACCTAAACACAAACCAAAGCAAAACACAAACCATACTTAAGCAGAATTTTTGGTTCATCTGCTGGCAGTATAAAGTAAGTTTGGCTGCTAGCATTTTGTCGCATTCTCAAGAGACTAGAAATTATTTTAAGGAAGCTGTATTACAAAATAATTAAAAGCAGAGGAGTGTTTGCTGAAAGAAAAGCATGAGTGATAATGATAAAGTGAAAATTATTTCACCTGTGAATGAAGTGAGAACTGTCTAAGCATTATGGCCTAGCCAAAACTAACAGCTGGTCATTGACTGTTGATTAGGAATATATTGTATTTTCTACTATCTGTTTAAGTTGTCTTTCTAAATAATCACATTTTTTGCTTTAAATAAAGAGATTTCTTTTTGTTTATTTGGTACAGAGATGACAGTTTAATCAGACATAAAGTAAGGAGTGAAATGATTGTGGGGAGGGGGCAGAATGTGATGCGTTACAGTAGGACTGCACAAATGGAGTGGACGGAGGGGTCACTAAGGTTCCCAGTTGCCTTTGGTCATCCCATCCCATCAGCACCCAGCCCCTGCCTGTGCCTCCCCACCCAGAGTGCGGCTGCGCCTTGTCTGACAGACTGCTGGCTCCCATCTGGGAACTGAACCAGAGTCAGGATGTCTGTAGTAAATTCAGTGCAAGAAACACCATTCCTTTCTAACGACTTGCGTGAATTCTTCCCGTTTTGTTTCATTTTGAGATTTCCATGCGAATGAAAGTCTTCAAAAATGCAAATACTTGTCTTACTGTAAGATGCATGTGTATATATAAAAATGCATAAATATGTTGTACCTGTGGGTTTAGAAGAAGCTGTATGAGACAGCAACATGTTAGGTGTTGAAAGCAGAATGCAAAAAATTGTCATTTGGAGGCTTATGTCCTGTTAAACTCCTTGTGAAGTTAGGGAGGACTGCTGCCAGACTTCAAAGTTTTTGCATTTGTACTCCTTTGGGTCACTTGCCTTTATTCGTTTTGGGCAGAAAGCCTTTGTATTTGTGTGTGTGTGCACGTGTATCACACATACTCTTATCTATGTGTTTTTTATATATATATATGCACACATGGATGTATATAGAAAAAAATAAATCTATGAACTATTTTCTTCTTTATTTGTTTTTTCCTCTTAGATTACTCCTTGACTAGTGCAGACCTGTCTGCCTTGCAGGGATTTAACTCCCCGGGAATGCTGTCCTTAGGGCAGGTGTCTGCCTGGCAGCAGCACCATCTCGGTCCGGCAGCCCTCAGCTCTCTTGTGTAAGTACATCCGGTAACGTCTCGGTACTGCACCCGATCGGGAACTTTAGCCGCTTCAAGCTGAATAATCTGCACTGGGGAATATTTAGCACAAAACCATTTTAATTTCTTGTCTGCTGGTGACGGTGCATTGCCTTTCAGGGTTGCTCCTTGGCTGCAAAAGCATTCGTCTTTCATGTTGTTTGTCCCTTTTGTCCGTTCAGTCCTCAAGCTGACAAGCTCTGTCCCTGCAGGCCCAGCTTCTTACAAAGGAGTCACCTGTGTGATGAGCTGAAATGTTTGGAAATAGGAAATTATTTTTCTTTGGTTTAACTTCTATAAATGCAGTTCAGACCTTTAATTAATGCCTTTTTTTCAACTTTGTTTCTTCACTTCAGTAAGTCACATTTATTTACATACTCATTTTGCGGGTGTTGAACTGCAAGACCACACTATCACACAGACGCATGCATTGTCACTTTTCCTTTTGTCGTGTTTTCTTATTTCTACCTTTTGGTTTTCTTTTTCCCAGTACTGGCAGCCAGCTATCTCAGGGTTCAAATTTATCCATTAATACCAACCAAAACATCAACATAAAATCTGAACCAATTTCACCTCCCCGGGACCGCGTAACTCCCTCTGGGTTCCCGCAACAGCAGCCGCAACCGCAGCAGCAGCAGCAGCAGCAGTCGCGTCAGGAAATGGGTCGCTCTCCCGTTGACAGTCTCAGCAGCTCCAGCAGCTCCTACGACGGCAGCGATCGGGAAGACCCAAGGAGTGATTTCCATTCGCCTGTCGTGCTGGGAAGGCCACCGAATTCAGAAGACAGGGAGAGTCCATCGGTAAAACGAATGAGGATGGACACGTGGGTGACATAAACTCGCAGTGTTGCCTCTTCAGTTTTGTGTTCTCAAAAAGAACTGTCCTGACATATCTAAATTTATAAATAAGGACATGAAATAAGTATATTTATATGTATATACATACGTGCATATATATATCTTCACATGCATATATATGTGCTAGTGTGTGTAGCATACACAAAATCATCAGGCACTTAAGACAAACTTCTTGTATAGCTGCAGATGTCCCATGGTAAAACGTAACGGAACAATCCTATAGGTATTGATCTAGTCTGGCACTTACCTGGACTTGTTGTTTTAATAATATAACCTGTTTTGCAAAGGATCATTGTACCCGCATTATAATCCTACCACACTAGATTGCCGAAACCGAGAGGGCTCGCCTGTAGTAACGTCCCTGTGTGTTTTATTCAAGCTGTATGGTTACTTGTAGTTAAGAAATAATGCTTTGTAGCAGCAGAGCAGTAGAAAAGCAGGAAGAAGAAAGCAATACTGTACATAAAATGACCTTTATATTACCCAACCTGGCATGGGTCTCTATTGCAGAGGGTGCATGGAGAAGGGCTGATGCTATAAGAAATAGTAATTAAAAAAAAACAAAAACACAAAAAAACCACAAAAACCCTGTTTTGCACGTGCAAAAAAAAAGTGTATTGGGTCAAAGAAGTGATTTTTTTTTTAATGAGTGAAAGAGAGACATAGAGAACTCGCATGAAATATTCAGAAAATATTAGCCTAGGAAATAGAACGTTAACAAAATAAAATTAATATATTAAGTTATAATTGGAATATGTTTGACAAATTTGTTTTTACGTTCATACCTTTGAAAAATATAGAAACGGATTTTAGCTCATGTATATTTTATATTAAAGAAAACAATACCCTAATGAATTGAAGACTATATATAAAGTTATATACAGTACTTTTGAACACATTCTGCTATGAATTATTTATATAAAAGCTGTATGTTGTAGCTTTTTTGTAGAGTATAGTTTTATCTTATTTTGACTTTCTAGTTTTTGCTTTCAAAGATGAAAAGGAAAAACTTGCAGGCGGAACCTTGGGGGAAAAATAAGCCATGAACACTTAATATGTAAATTTAAATTTGAGCCAAACTCTTTGTGTATATAGCATCCTAAATATATTATCACCTTTGGTGTAAGTACCTATGTATTGTACGTTCACCAGATTAAAAAGTATATTTTTGTGGATTGACGCCAACTTGAAAAAAGGCGAGGTCCTTATTAAGTAGAGTATTCACTGTTTAATA
The DNA here is from genome assembly GCF_000690535.1 of Cariama cristata. Lineage (NCBI taxonomy): Eukaryota > Metazoa > Chordata > Aves > Cariamiformes > Cariamidae > Cariama > Cariama cristata. The sequence continues at coordinate 44,942 of NW_009609075.1, forward strand.
TTTACTATTTTGTTAAATATACTGTACTTTCTTTGGATTTTAATTATTATTAATATTATTATCCAGATTTTTCAGAGGGTGTATAAAGGGGTTGTCCCCCTCACTGGTGGTGAATGTGTGCCGTTAAATTGTAATCTCTGTGCTGTATGGTTAAGCTTCATTATACATTTTATATATATGTATATAAATAGCAAAGTGGCAAAAAAAAAAAAATCCGGTGTTAAGTTCATCCTGCATAAATATAAAAAAATCTGTTACAACACATTTTAAGGCATCATTTTAAAGTTGCCTCTTCTGAGGAGGAAAAAAAAAAGAAAATGAAACCAAAACAAAAAAAAAAACCAACCAGTGGAAAAACTTGACCTAATTTCTCATGATAGGGAAATAACACATATCAGATGAGCACAAAAGGTTTTTTTAAGTTGGTAAGTGGTTTGGGATAAAGCCTCAGCCTTGGAAATAAACGTGCCGCTTCCACGAAATAGAGCGAGGAATCCAGAGCCCCATTGTGTGGTAAGGTTTGGTTTTGTAGGTGGATGCGGTAGCACGGTCTTACTGGCAGGGCCTGGCTGCGTTGTGGCCGGAAGGACAAAAACTCCCGGCCACTCGTGGGCCCTGCGGGGGGATTGGTCCGAGCGCTGGGTTTGGGCAGCAAAAACTCTTGGGAGCCAAAACCTCGGCGTTCCGGCTTACACCAGCCTGGTTTGGTGTAGGGAGGGTTCTTGCCCTGCCCAAATCTGGGCTCTCTCTGGGTCCTTCCTCTGCATCTCATCCTCCTGCACGTGGGGAGTGTTCGAGGAACCAAATCTGGTAGATAAAACTTAAGCCTTACTGCTGGTAGTTCTAGTGCTGGGGAAGAAACTGCAGTGCTGTTTTATTATCCAAACTCTGTCAAAGTTATCCCTGATATTCATTACATTTTTGCTTGGGCTTTAATATTTTTTTTTTTCCAATTTTAAAAAAAAATCACTTGATACTGTAACGTAAGAAGTGTGAGAAATGGAAATCCAAGGGGCAGAGCTCTCTCCCCGGCTGCTTGCTTTAACGTGTGGTTGAAGGAGCGTCGCTACCTACACCTTCCACAGCCCATCTCTTGTTGTCATGGCAACTTTAAAAACCCTCCAGGTTTCAGTTCCTTTCAGCCACTTCCCCCTGGGAATTTGGTCTCCATTTATTGTAGTGAGTTAGCGGTTTACAGAAGCAGAGGGGAAAATGAGCCTCGTTCCAATGGCAACTCTGTTTCCGAAGTGACCAAATTCACTTACCGCTTCAGAGAACCTTTTAATGCTCTGGGAAGCTATGTGATTTCTTTTCATTATTTATGCACATATATGAACTTTGCTGTACATCTGAGTGGGAGTTCTGCATTCACATTTACTGTCTATTTTCTTGTGTGCCTTATAAGATGGCTTTGCTGACTGTATCTCAATAGTCTTTATTTCTATGCAGGTTTTTAAAGCAGTACTATTACTGTTTTCTTAAAAAAAAAGCTACATAAGGGTTAGAGTTTGTATTGAAATTGCACCAATGAATTAAAAAAACCACAAACCACACCACCCAGTTGGTTCTGAAGAACTGCGAAGGGGAGCGTTCACTCCTTCCCCCTCGCCCTCCACCAGACTCAGCAGAACAAGTCTTTCCGCAGAGCTCCCCTCAGGGGGAGAATCTCGTGCCACTGAATAAATGGGAATCCTGATTTTTAATAACAAATAATGAACTTTGGAACATACTTTTTTAGGAATTGTAAAAATGTTTTATAAAAAAGAAAAAAAAAGACATAGCACAGATATTTCAACAGGTAAAAAATACTTTTTTTAATTAACTATACTGAATGAAGTTGCAAGTGGATCCAATCCTAGTCTGAACCCACTCAAGTCTGAACCATTTAAGATTTTTATCTCCGTTGTGACAAACCGCCTCTCCATCTTCGAGCTCTCACTATAGTATTTGAAAGTACACGGTATCAGGGATTCGTCAGAGAAAAATGCTTTAGCCTTTCCTTTCACTTAAAGGACACTAATGCATCAGAAACTTGCGAATTACTGTGCGCACAAGAAATACATAGTAAATAAGGAACAAAATAACTCCTAACAATTGATCCTGGGAAGAAGTTGAATCAGAATGTGAAAGAAAGACTTAACAAATGTAAACATTTAAATCTTAGTAGAAACTTTCTTCACTTTGCTGTGCAAGAGAACACTGCTTTGCTATATTTAAAATGGCTTTTTTAAAAGAGATTTATGTATTTGGTAAATGTTTGTAGTCAACAGTTCACAAAGAAGCTGTTCACGGTTTAATGATGATAAGCCGTTTGGCGGCACAAGCTGGACTTTGTTGCCATCCTTGAGACGAATCTTTTAAGAAAAAAAATAAGTTAATCTCGATTTTTTTTTTTCCCTGAATGTGTTGTTTTTTCTTCAATATACAATAAATATTCTAGTGAACTTTTTATCAAATGGTTAAGAAAATGCTAGAGGTTGTTGTAAAATATTTGTATCCTGCATTCACTAAAGTAAAGATACTGGCTTTTACTGTGTACTCTGGCCTCTCTCGTGTTTGCAGAGCACTCGTTCCTGTTTGGCGCCTCTGGAATAGTCCTCAGGCTCAGTGTTGAAGTCCTGGTTTTAAACCGCAGCAGTGACTCTTCTAATCAATGTGGATTTTTTCAGGGATACGTATATTTGTTATTACGTTCAAATTAAGAACTGATGCTCTCTAAGAACTTTATTACAAACCGCTTACAGAAATTTGCAGAAAAAACACGGGTAAATTCAGACTGGTGAACCGAAGGCCAGGCCGCCTTCCCTCCCACTGCCCCTCTCCAGAGGATCGCCTTCCCCTTTGCTGCCCCATTCCCATCGGTGCTGTGTTTTGAAACCAGGAAGGGGCTGGACGGGGGTCTGGAACAAACGGCTTTTGTGCGAGAAGAACCCTGGCAGAGAAAGGCGTTCTGACTTCTCACTCTGTGTGCGGGGGAGATGCCGCAGGGCACTCGGCTTTCTACCAAAAGCGCTCAGCTGGGCGACAGCACAGTCAGGGAGTGGTA
>NW_009609076.1:0-19105 GCF_000690535.1 Cariama cristata
TTTTTGATAAAATATTGTAAATCTTTATAAAAGTTTTGTAATTAGGCCGCAGACATCATACAAATATTTTGTGTTACAGGTTAAGCTTCTGCCCATACAGACAGAATTGAGTAAGTTATTTTGGACCAGTAGAGCGCTGTTGTTGAGAACATGCCCACAAAGCACAAAAATATCTGAGTAATGATAAAAAGTACTTCAAAAGAAACTATTTTAGCTCCAGTTCAGCTGAGCCTTAGCTTCATCTAATCTCCACTTCAGTGGCAGATACGAGCACACTTCATTCTAGGAACTTGTGAAGGACCAAAGAAGAACAGGCACCTCCCTGGCCGTTGGCTTTGTTTTTTTTTTTCTTTTTTTTCTTGTTAATGCTGAATGTTTAGAGACTTGAGTGTCCCTGGAAATCCACACAGCAGGTAGCACTTGTGATGAACTCCTTAACGTCTGAACATACCACGTTTTTCTTTCCCCTTCAGAGTAACCAGGAAACCAGCCTCACCCCAGACCCTCTGCGGAGTCCTCCCCTTAAGGTCCATTTGTAGCTTTGGCTTTTCCAACTAGCGGAGTTGAATTGCTACTGGTAAAAATATCACAGAATTCAGTTCTTCAGCTGCAGCAAGAGAGGTATAAACCAGCCATTTCTGACCAGCAAGAGCAGTATGAGCTGACTCTCCCATCTGAAACACGGCCAACTTATGCCTTTGGGATGAATTTCAGGAGATAGGATAGAGTCTGCAGATGGCCACACCAAACCTCTCTTTAGGCCAGCAGCTCTGGACTATCCTAGTGTGCAGAACAGGGAAATCAAAGCAGTTGTAGGGAAGCCCCACCTATAGTACAAAGTAATCCCATTAGTCTTTCCACGACAAAAGACCTGGGAGTTATTTTTCTGGGTAGGTAGCCATGGGAACAGTGCGGTTATCATCACAAAACAGAGGCAGAAACGGAACTTTCTCCAGGAATGGAGAAGCAGCTTCCAGGAGGTCCCAGAGTATCACAGAGAGCAGCACTTTCACAGCAAGAAGCCAAGCTTCCTAAAACGTCACCAGTAAAGAACAACATAAACCTAAAAGTTATGGAAATCCGAAAATCTTTCTGAGCAGGAGGAAAGAAAACAGAGCAACACGTGCACTTCATTGCTTGAGCTATATGTCAAAGGGTTAGACAAGGTATAGAATCATAGAATCATTACGGTTGGAAGAGACCTCAAAGATCATCAAGTCCAACCGTATACCCAAAACCACCATGCCTGCTAAACCCACTAAACCATGTCTCGAAGCACCACATCTAAACGTTTTTTGAACACCTCCAGGGATGGTGACTCCACCACCTCCCTGGGGAGCCCGTTCCAATGCCTAACGACTCTGACAGTGAAGAAGTTCTTTCTAATATCCAGCCTGAACCTCCCCTGGCACAACTTGAGACCGTTTCCTCTTGTCCTATCACTAGTTACAAGGGAGAAGAGACCAACCCCCACCTCGCTACCCCTCCTTTCAGGTCATTGTAGAGAGCGATCAGGTCTCCCCTCAGCCTCCTCTTCTCCAGACTAAACACCCCCAGCTCCCTCAGCTGCTCCTTGTAAGACTTGTGCTCCAGACCCTTCACCAGCTTTGTTGCTCTTCTATGACGGCAAGTAGCTGGATGTAGCACCTTTCTGCAAAACCACAAAGAGTTTGAGGGGACATAATGAAGTTGGTGGAACAGAAGTGAGATTGTGCTGTTTCATCTTTTCTTTCAGAAGAAGCTGCAGGTGAAAGCACACCTGGCAGTTGGGAGGCCAACAGCCATCCTTCTGCTCGCAACACGCACAAGGGCAGTAGCTCTTCTTTTACCTCCTCGCCCAGCCTGGCAGGGATGCCAGCTGCATGTATGGAGCCACATTCCAACTCTGGTCACACTGGAACAAATCCAGGGTCATGTCATCAACTTCAATGAAGTTATTCTTTTTTCACGCTTGCCTAGCTGAGAATCTGGCCCATTTTCTCTAAGTAGCAATATCTAATGGAGAAAAGACTGCCAATTTAAGAGAACAAGAAGAACCAGACTATGTCACATGAAGAGGCAACATTTTACATTATAAGGATTATAGAGGTCCTTTAGTTTGAGGACTTTATCAGCGTTTAAAAGACAGGCCACCGAAAAGCATTTCTGTATGTGCCTAGATTTTTTTTTTTAACCCTCATTTGCTATTTTAGAAAATGGAAAGAAAATGGATTGATTTTAGCATTATTGAAATAAAAATACTGCAGTTTGTTCAGCACAGAAGACTAATTCTTTATATATTTATTAGCAGTTTGGATTAAGAGGTCTTCCATTTAGCATTTCCTCCACATCAGTTAAGAAGGCCTCTCTGGCTGAAATATGTTGAGTTTCATGATTTTCTCTGTGGGAGCGTTTTTCTGTCAGTGCCAAATTCAGCTTTGGGAAAAACACTGTGTTTTGCTCTGCTGGACAAATCCAAGGTGTCCCTGCTGTAGCGACCAACAAAAGATAGAGGAAAGGAATGAAGGTAAGGGAGATTTATCATCCCTGTATTATTTCCAATTAGTTCAGATTCACTCAGGCCATGACTTGATGATACTGTAAATCTGACTTTAGAGATCCCAGTGCTGTAACAAAAACTCTGCAACCGATGACGTAAGAGTAGCAAAATGGTACAGATTTACTCTAGCAGTTCATTTGTTACAGAAATATTGACATTTACTTTGCACCAGGCAATGGACTGAATTGCCTCATCGCCAGTTGTACAAAGTTGATATACATCCCAGGTTATGTCCTCTAATTCAGCAGAAATGCACTTGTATGCCCACACCTCATCTGGATGCTGTTTGTGTTGCTGCGTGATCTGGAGGTGCCTAGATGGAGAAGGAGTGGTGGTGGATCCACCGGAGATGGGATTTCTGCCATACCTAGGGTAGCAATAACATGCCACTGATTTTTCTTTTCATATTACCTTTGGGCTTCACCTGGGTCCACCAGAATATAAAAGTATAAACTGATGCAACGCACTTGCCAAGGCACAGAAAAATAAAGTTGCTTGCTTTCTAAGGAAAATATATGTTAAATTGGGAAGGGTGTTGGATTGTTCTGGGTAGCTAGAGAGAACTGTGGAACAATCCAGACAGGATTTGAAACAATTTTTTTTTTTTTTTAAAGCATGTATTTCAGCTTTTACTAAATGAACCAAGAAAAGTTCCAACACACAGCTCTTTTCATTCAAGATAGTATATAAAATAACATCCTAGGATGACAGAGGTCATCTCAGACCATCCTGGACAGTTCCCATAGGAAAGTGAAAATATCACAATCCTGGAGTCGCAAACTGCCTGCCCAGGTTTGGACTCCTGGCTCCCCTAGAGTTCTCCCACAGAAAACCATTTCATTATTCCTATTCAAACACATGCAAGAACGAGCAGATTACTAATGTTTCAGCTACAGGAATGATCCTCCTGTGCACTAGTAAGTGCTATGTACCTGTTAAAATTATTTCTATAAATCTGCATCAGAGTGGACAATATTCTCTTAATTTCCTGCAATCATCATTAATTGGCCAGCTTGCTAACACCTGGTACCAACAGATTTTTCATCTATGAGCGCAGTGCCACATAATGGTAACAGCAGGTTTTAACCTAATCCCTCTCCATACACAAGCAATCATCAAAGGATGCCCGTGACAAAGACACACAGACCAGCCTGACATTTGCTGATAACTCCCAGGAGATTCTCCCTCGGCACAACTAGTCCTGCTCAAACACATTTTCCAGTGGAACAGATAATTTGAAACCATTTCCAGCTAGACTAATTGCATTCCCTGAAAAGAGCATCCTCCTCCTCCTCAGTACACATTTATTAGTCCAGCTGCAAACAAAGCTAACACTTTGTGAAGTTTTCCAAAGCAATGATTATTTCATCTTGAGAGAATTTGCAACAGCTTGCTTGATAATGAAAAGTTATTATGCAGAGGTATATGCTTCATGTAAAGTTACACACACACAAAAAAAAAAAGGTTAAAAAAAAAAAAAAGTAGGCATTTAAAATTGATGTTTAAATTCCACTCACAGTTTTGAAGTCTAAGCATAAAACTTCTTACTTTGCAGTTGTAGCTCCAAGCTGTCTGGAAAGATAATACAGTCCATCAGATATCCTGGTTTTGTTTTCTTGCATAAAAATATCATCTGTCACAGGCACAGGAGCTGACTTGGTGGCCCAGCCCCTTCTGCGGAGCACACCAATCCGGAGACCCTGGGAGAACACGCGGAAAACCACTCGCCCGCGCCCCGGTCACGGTCAGAGGTCGTTTTGTGGGACCCGGGTGTCAGACGAACGCGGGTGTCAGGGATGGATGGCGCTGGGGGTGCCCGGCCCCGAGCCCAGCCACGGGAGACGAAACGGAGGGCTTTGGGGGGGGGGTGGGGGGGAGTGCGACGTGGGCGCTGGGACCGAGGGCAGAACCTTTCGCAGACCGTCTCCGTGCCGCTGGTCCTGCAAAACCAGCCCTAGGGACACCAGAGCCTGAGGCCAAGAACTGTGCCTTGCTCCTTTCAGCCTTATTCTTTATTGTTTTAATAAAAATAATCTCATTTACCGTTGTATTAAATGCTGCTTTGCTTTTTCTCCTAGTTGCTATTCTAACCCCACTTATGGTTTTTTATTCCAAACCTCATCCTTGCAAAACCATCCCTGTGGAAAAGTCCTGGGCATTTCCAGCCCCTTGTAACAGGGGGGCTGGCAGTGCTCTGGACCCAGCAGGTCAGCCTCGCCAGGGTTTTTCTCCTTTTCCCCGAAAGCTCCCGCTCTCCCCTCACCGCCCGGCCGGCTCTCCCCGCTCCTCCTCTGCCTCCATCGCGGCTGCCTGGCTCTGCCCCGCAAGCTCCCCGCCTGCAGCTTTGCTCCCTGCCCGTCAGTCAGAGAGGTCATTTTCTTCTTGCATCTGTTTAACCTGATGCCATTTAAATTCAAACTGCTTAGAAATTGTATTTAGAGAGATACACCCACAGCTTCCCGGCTGGCTGCGTGCCGAGCCCTATCGCAGAAGCAGGGGCGAGAAAAATGCGTGTACATTAACGTGGGTTGGAAGCGCAGCAGTAACGCGGTGCACAAAGTCGAAAATGAGACCGTACGTAGGTGAGCGTGATGAACTAACATCTGTGGGTTTGCTTGGTTTGCTTTCACTCCTGGAAGCGTACTTGCAAGTCACAACATGCTGGGAAGGGAAACCAGTAAACACAGCAGCGCAAAAGCCGTGCCTTTTCCAGCCGAAGTACGAGACCTAAAGGCCTTCCCGTCTCGCACCTCTCACCGTCTCAGTACTGTTTTTGTTAATTCAGAGGAGTGGCTTTATTTGATCAAATAGTCTGACTTTTGCAGGCAGGCTGCAGGTTAGAGTGGACTGGCTGTAATAAAAACTGCTAGCTCGAGTCTGTCAATAACTTGCTGCTTTAATTAAATTAATTTTACATCTACATTCTGGCTTAGTAAATCACTAAAGGCTCATTTTACAATGCTCTTCCTATGGTGGATATAATCAGGCCGGTTAAAAACTTTGACAAAGCTCCTTTTTCCACCGCCAGAACCCACCCAGAGGAAATCTCAGAGGAAAAATTCCCGTGGAAGGACACTGAGACGGGACGGGCTTCGGTCAGTGAAATAAATTCCCGACGGTTCCAGGGTGGAATTTCCCATTTCCAGAGGCTGAGGCCAAGCAAGGCCTGAGCAGGAAATAACTCTCCATCAGTAAGAGCCAAGAGTCGTAGCGGCAGTAATTTCTTTCCTCGGCCGCCGGCGAGGCGGGGAGGAGCGAGAGGGACCGACTTTGGGGTGTGTAAGATCTTTTTCAGATCTGCAACAAGGAGTGAACTTGTTTCCAGTTCCCAGTTGGGAACATTTTGTTCAGAGGTTTCCGAGCTGGGAGCGGTCGGGTCAAGGCTGGCCAGAGGTTTTCCTGCCCGATATCCTGATCCCCATCCCGCGCCCAGGGCCGGGCAGGGGGTTGGGGCTGGGTCAGGCTGCCTGGGGCTGTGCCCCGAGACACGGGGGGACAAACCTTCACCCCCTATTGCTACTGAAGAAGATGCACCATCCAGCAGCACTTTGGAGGGAGAGGCAGAGGAAAAAATGTTGAGCCTCGTAAAATGGGTATTTCCACTGAGTCCGAGACCTTGCCGGGGCGATGCAGAGGAATCCGAGCAGAAAAATCTTGCACGGCCTGGGCAGGGACCAACAGCTCTGTCACCCCAACCTCCTCCCTGGCTTTCCACAGCCTTTCAAAGGGTCTAGCTTCATTTTGCCTTTTTTGATCCTACACAGGTTGAAACCTCCAAAAGAGACAGTTCTGCCCCATCCAGCCTCATACTCTTACCCTCACACAAAGGCACGCCAGCTCTCAAAAGCTAAGCATATATGCGTCAACGGCTGAGATTTAACAAGTCACCCTACCACAGCAGTTCAAGACGAACGGTCCTGTCACCTCTCAGCCTATTTACTTACCAACACGGCACGGCTCCCCGCAGGACATGGGTGCCATCTATTAATTCCCAGGTCTATTGCATCTCACCGGCAAGTCTTTTCCCTCAACTCCTAGCATAATTTTTTCTTTCCCTCCCTCTCCTTTTAGTCCTGATTATGCCTGACTGTGTCATACTATATTCCTGTCCTCGGTATTTACAGCCTGCAAATATTTGTAGACTTATCACATCGCCTGTGAGCCACTGCTTCACCAAGCAATATGTATTTATTTTCCTCATTAATCAGTTCCTCCAACCCCTCTATTTTTGCTGCTCTTTCCTGTAGAGTTTGCAAATTTTGTTTGTTTTTAAAAGACAACAAAGGGAAGTTTAATTCTCTTTTCTTTAAAGAAGGGCAATAGCTGGATGAAAATAAAGTCATATCAAGGAGAGTTTAAGACAAATTTGTATTTGAGCTGACCAACTCTAAACTTCACACTTGTTTCCTTTTATTTATCACATTTGTTTAGACAACTAGAATTTTATTGAAACACTGATGTTGCAAACTTTTGCATCCCCTGCTGTCAAACAGACTAATATATAAATCACTGTCTTGGGTAAATTCATTGGCTTGCATGAAGCTGCCCGGACATGCAGGCACTTCAAGAAAGACCTTGAGGTGCTGGAGTGAGTCCAGAGAAGGGCAACGAAGGTGGTGAAGGGTCTGGAGCACAAGTCTGATGGGGAGCGGCTGAGGGAGCTGGGGGGGTTTGGTCTGGAGAAGAGGAGGCTGAGGGGAGACCTGATCGCTCTCTACAATGACCTGAAAGGAGGGGGTAGCCAGGTGGGGGTCGGTCTCTTCTCCCAAGCAACCAGTGATAGGACAAGAAGAAATGGTCTCAAGTGGCACCAGAGGAGGTTTAAATTGGATATTAGGAAAAATTTCTTCACCGAGAGGGTTGTCAAGCACTGGAACAGGCTGCCCAGGGAAGTGGTGGAATCACCATCCCTGGCGGCATTTAAAAGACCTAGAGACCTGGTGCTCAGGGACATGGTTTAGTGGTGGGCTTGGCTGTGTTAGGTTAATGGTAGGACTCCATGATCTCAAAGGTCCTTTCTAACCTAAACGATTCTATGATTCCATGATTCAGCCCTGCCTGAAACACCCATCACAGGTGGTGATTTAGGAGCAAACTGCTGGGTCAGTGGTCACCTGAGAAGGTCGGTACCTGCAGCAGTGTCTCTGTCTCTCTCTCTCCCTTACCTTACCGCATGGGCAAAGTGCAAACAGGCATCTGAGTAAAGAGAACCGTGTTGCAACACCTTGCAAATACTACATGCGTTCTTCAACCTTTGCCACCAGACGCTGCGTGGTTGCCTATGGCACAAATAGTACTTTAGTCTGCTAAAGATCCCGCTGGAATCTCACTCTACTTACTAAGCTTACTAAGGCTTAGTGGGAACTGAAGGAGAAAAAAATAATCCCTAGACAGTTTAAATAAGGTTTGATTATTCATGGGAGCAGCAGGGGAATGTTAAAATTCTCCTGGGTTTGTTGGGAGCCTCTGGCATTGCCCCCGACTGCTGTTTTCCAACCGCCCCCCCTTTGCTCGGATGTCCCTAAATCCAGACAATCCAGACTGCAACTTTAGATAAGTGAAATTCCTGCACAGACGATGAAGAAATAGAGGACAATTCGAGGCTGCCCTCCGTCTGGTGTATTTTGGGTACTTTGTGGAGTTTGACTCCTTCCAGATCCTGGGAAAAAGGTTAAACTCTGCACCTTCTGTACGACTCTCTCCATCAGAGGCTATTCCCTTTGGGCCTCAGTCTGTCTGTGCAATGCAGAGGCCAGAGAGAATGAGGTCTGTAATTTTATTCTAGTTATATTTTAGGGCTTATTTTCATTCACATGAACTACAGTAAGCAGCGCTGCTGATGTCACTGCAGCTGCAGTGTTCCCATTAAGGCTCTTTTACCGCTCACAGGCAAACAGAAGCAACCTAAACAAAAGCAAGATAAAAGCAAAAAAATAAGTGCTTTAACAATGATAGCTACTTGTCTTTGCAATAATTTTCGTGGTCTTGTGGTTTAAGCCTGTTTTATGGCCCTTTTAATTTCATGAAATGTGTGGCATGCTTTCAGTGGTTTTTCCAGCTCTTCAAATAACTGATAGACAGAGTGCTTCATCGCAAAACCTCCTAGCAAGGATTTTAAAATAATACCTGAATTGAATTCAATCCAATCACGTTGCTCTAGAATGATTTCTTTAAGACTGCGAAAATGGGCAAAACAAATTTCTGTCTAAAATTCTTCATAACTCATATCAAGAAAAGGCAAGAATGCCTTCTGGCCGGTCTGATTAACAGCTAATATATCATATACTGAGATCAGCATCATAATCACATTTTAATTTTCCCTAGATAATTTCAGTTTTTAACTAGAATTATCACCCAGCTCAAAAATTAATTCTAAAAATTAAATATAATTAACTGCTGAACTCCATTTTTTCCCCCCAGAAACTAAAGTCTAAATTCTGGTTTAAAAGATTTTCATTTTTGCAGCAAGGTTAGCAGGTTGCAGCCCCATAAAAACAGTACTTTGAGAAAGAATCCAAATATTCTAGACTGAACTTCTGAGGGCAACTGTTTATATAAATCAGCTCAACCAACTCCCCTCAACAATATAGCACTTGTAAATGTGATCGCACCGTCCACTTTCCATTAATATGCAGCTATCAGCTGGTGAGTCACACTATAAAGCATTTAACTGTTCTCATAAATACCACACACCATCTGTTAACTGAATCAAAAGGCTACGTGCCAATTTTACTTTTGGATAGAAAGGTCTATTTTAAAATTACTCCAGCACTCTCAGGGAGTACAGATAGTATAAAAAATGAGTATAGAAACATGTCATTCCACCCAATTCCCAAAGAGCACAGCTGAGAAAGAAAACATTTTTATCCAGTGGGATGCTCTGACATTTCACCATTTGTTCTCATTGTAAGTCAGTACTACAGGACTTGAAATTTTCATTATTCGTGGCAGGAAATACCAACCTGATGTTTTTTAATATTCTTAGGGAAGATGTCTACATTAGGTTTCTTACTAATTTATATTGAAATGAAGTGTTCTGACAATGCCCAAAATACAAAAAAAAGTTTTCATCTGAGTTTGCTGGAGTGACCCGAAAGACTTTGCTTCACAGCTGTTCAGTTTAAGACTCCACTTGGTGACAACAGCACGTCACCTTACAGGAATGTTAGCTCCTGCCATCATCCCATCCCGCAGGCTGGACGTCGATTAGGTCACATCTTCTCTAACACAAGGAGGCACAGAAGTCCCCCGACGCAGCTCACTCAAGGTTAAATTACGGGAGACTTAACGAGAGGAAGCTTTCGGCATTGTCACTGCCTTGGCAAACACTGCACAGTTGGAATTCAATTTCTATAAAACTCGGATAACTCAAACTACTATGAGGTTTATTGTCCTGATACAGAAGGTAAGGACTTTTTAGTGGGAAAGGGTTTAAATGCCTGAAAGTTCTATTAATTAGTCTAATAAAATGTACTTGCCATAACACACTTCTCTGCTACCCATACGTTTTTCAGTTTTCATTTGTCAGATACAAAGCACTTATTATCTAGCCCCTTTCACCGAAGCTGCCTCCAGTCAATTATAGAGTCTGAACTTAAAACTGGCTACGCTCCAGAGGTCATAGTGGGAGGGAAGGAACAGTGGAGGTGATGGAGGGACTAAAAGTAACTGAAGTATCACGTGGGGAGTCGGAGGTGAAGATGCGCTATAGTGTGTGGGCCCAAGGGAGCAGATCTGCAAGAAGTAAGCAGGAATAAATCGATATTTAGAGTGTAAAAATAAAATCCTACCAATTGATGTATATCTCCTGTTCTCAAGCGAATGCAAGAAAAACCATTCAGAGACGTTTCCCTGGGAACAGTTTTAGAACAAGAGCTACAAACTCCAGAGAGAGGAGAACATAAGTCTGTCCTGCACAGAGGTAACCATGACCTTCAAAGAGCAAATGTGGCCTTCTAAGAACAAGCAGAAAACTTTACCTCCTAAACATCCCTGTTTCTCCATCCTCACCCCGTCAGCTGGCTATAGCACGATCCCATTTCTGAAGATCAGATTGACATGGAACAAGGTATTTCACAGACTTCTAAAAGCCTTCCACAGCCCCCAAACACAAATGTTGACCTTGAGATGTTGACTGCAAGATGTTGACCCCATCGGGTTTGAACAATTTCGCAAGGCACTGGCATCGTTTTCCAAAACCAAATGTTTTGAAAAGAAATACTGAAGTATTGAAAACTCGCAACGAACCCCGCAAAGAAATAAAAAATTGAAGCAACTTCCCTCCACAGTGACAGATGCTCTGTTGCTGGTGATAAGATCTCTCTTTAATTATAAAACTCCAGGCAGCAACATTCCTGGACGTTTCTTTTCTGCACTGCTCTTGATGGTTGTGTTTTTCTGATCCACAAAAGCAGCCACATACATTCTGGCTTATTTGAGATTGGTGGCTACAGCAGTAAGAACGAATATAAGGTGTAAGAGATCATACTGTGCAACTGTGAACAAAAAGGACAGCCCTTTTGTCCTCAGACAATTTTTGCACAGGGTAAAGCTCTTAGGGATGAAAGTGGGAGACATCCCTGTCTAGTCACAATAGTTATACTGGAATCAGAGGTGAGATAACGAGACTGCACAGGGTCTACCAAAATAGGGCCCCAACATCTGTGAGGTCCACACTGCAGCAGTTCTCCACCACCTCTGCAGGGCTCATATGGCTATTCTTTATGTTCTATGATCTACTATTATTCATTATCACATTTAATGTACAGTTCCTGCTTCTTACAGCACCAGTTTCTGTATCTAGCAGAAACAAACTGGAAAGCAGTTATATTTCAAAAAAATCCCTTGGATCAATTGGATTTATGAAATTCTGTTTCCAATCATCTCCTCCTTGATCTTCTCTGTCCTAGAGCAAACAAGTCACTGTTCCCTGTCATGCCTCCACACACCAGTTTCTGCACAACAGAACAGCTCTCACCCTTCAAACTCCCGGCCAACCTAGACCTTCCTGGGGACAGACTTTTAGCTTGGTGCTCAGCTTCCTTCAAGCCTCACTCACAGAGCGAGGGTTGAGTTGCAGTCTGGTGTTTAATCACCGAGCTCCAGGCTGCTGCTCATGTGCTCCCCAAAGAGCAAGGGCCCCAGCCACATATCTTCATTCTTAGAGCTGGACTTCTAATCCTATCAATCACAGAATCAAACAAAAGTTGAAATTCTCAAATCTGGCTGTAAAATGAAATTCTCCTTGTTCTACAAGTATTTTACATAAAAATACTGAATGTGCCGGATCAGCCTCAGTGTCACCACCAGTGTGCATATTGTGAGCAACACGTGTCCTCGCCATGCTCTGGGCAGAGCTGAGCTACCTTTGCCTTTGATCCAAGCACAAGAAGGGGAAGTGGATGCCTTAGGAGTGTGCCAGCCCTAGGTTCATGTACTATGCTTGTCAGGATCATAGAGCTTTCAGCTTTCTGTTTTTGGCACAAGAGCGTGGCACGCTCTTCTCTTTTTGGCAAGCGGACACATCTGGGCAATGGCACGTTTCAGGCTTGTGTGTACTTGCAATATACAGGGAAAATATACTGCCCCAACACCCTCTGTGACTAGTGGAGGAATAATAATCTTCATTTTCTTGCCAGAGGAGCATTCTTAGGGAGATATCATAGGTTCAGGGAAATGTTAGTTGGAAAGGACCTCTGGAGGTTCAACCTGCAGCTCAAAGCAGAACTATTGCCGGCACTTGGTTGGGTCAGCTCTGCTGCTTCTAGTTGAGTTTTCAAGACCCATTCCGAGGATGGAGATTCCACCACCGCTCTCCTTAGTCTCTCAAACTGTTTCCCAAACTCTAGCCTGAATCTCTCAAGAAACAATCTGTGGCCATCGCCTCTTCTGCAACAGGGCATCTCCCACTTCCTAGAAATACTTGATCCTGTAGTCTTTGTAATACCCCTTGGTGTAGTTGTAAGCTGCCATTTGATCACCTCCTGGCCTCCTCTTCATCCCAGACACCTCAGCATCTCCTTCAGGTAATGTGCTTTAGGCCCAAAACTGGACACTATTCCAGATGGGCCAGTGCCAAGCAGAGAGGACAGTAACACCCCTTGCTATGCTGGCCATGGTCCTTGCAACGGAGCTGAGGAAGCAGTCTGCCTCGCCTGTGACGAAAGCACACTGTTGGCTCATATTCAACCTGGCACCTGCATCCTTAGGTTCTTTTCACTGGGGTCAGGGGTTCTTTTCACTGGGGCCAGCCTGCTATCAGCCAGTTGTTTCCAGCCTGTACTGGTGCAGAGGTTATTCTGCCACACATGCAGGGCTTTGCTCTTCTCCTTGCTGAAGAAGTGGAGAGTTCATTGCATTTCTGTTGGCCCCATCCACAAGTTTCTCAAAATCACGTTGAACTGAAGCACATCAGTCAACATCAGCCATTCCCCCTGGTTTGCAGATTTGCTAAGGGTGCACTTGTGCGTCATCACTGAGGTAGTTATGAACATGTTGATCAAAACGGGTCCCATGCCAACCTCTAAGGTACTCTATGTGTTACCAGACTGCAGCTGAGCATTAAGCCACCACTGATTACTCCTGATAAGCCCAGTGGTGCAGCCCAGTCTGCTCTTCCAGCCCATACGTATGGTCTCAGCTTCTGAGTCAGAAAGTCATGAGTGTGAAAAGCCTCACTAAAGTCAAGATATAGCAAATCCACCACATTCCCCTTGTCCAAAAGGAGAGATGATAACTGGACACGATGACAGGGAGTTAAGACTGGAGAGTCTGTACTCTAGTGTCATGCTCAGTGTTTCTGATTAAGGCAGTTCAGTCACTAGAGGAAATATAACTGCGTTAACGCAATCTTCCCCAAAGCCTAAATGGCTCTGCTTAGAAGAAAACTATGCTAGTCCCAGGGATTGTGGAGGAGGGAAGGGCACCAACATGACTATTTTGCTGCTGATGCCTTCGTTAGCTTAACTCTCCTCTGGCTCCAGCACTGTGCTGCATAAACATATGCAAAGAGTTGAGTATGAGCTTTTCACTTCACCTCCAATTCGCATATTGTGAAATTTGTGTTAGTCATTTCAGAGCCAATTTTCACTATTGATTTTGTAGTGCTAACCACAGACTTCAAGTAGAATTATGGAGGCTTAGTATCTCTGTAAAAGCTGCAAAACTGAGCCATTTTATTGTAGAATCATAGAATCACAGAATAGTTTGTCTTGGAAGGGACCTTTAAGGGTTATCTCGTCCAACCCCCCTGCAATGAGCAGGAACATCTTCAACTCGACCAGATTGCTCAAAGCCCCATCCAACCTGGCCTTGAACACTCCCAGGGATGGGGCATCTACCACCTCTCTGGGCAACCTCTGCCAGTGCCTCACCACCCTCACCGGGAAGAATTTCTTCCTAATATCTCATCTAAATCTTCCCTCTTCCAGTTTAAACCCATCGCCCCTTGTCCTGTCACTCCAGGCCCTTGTAAAAAGTCCCTCCCAAGCTTTCTTGTCGGCCCCTTTAGGTACTGGAAGGCTGCTCTAAGGTCTGCCCAGAGCCTTCTCTTCTCCAGGCTGAACAACCCCAACTCTCTCAGCCATAGGAGAGGTTCTCCAGCCCTCAGATCATCTTTGTGGCCTCCTCTGGACTCACTCCAGCAGGTCCATGTCCTTCTTGTGCTGAGGACCCCAGAGCTGAAGGCAGTACTGCAGGGGGGTCTCACCAGAGTGGAGCAGAGGGGCAGAATCCCCTCCCTCAACCTGCTGACCATGCTGCTTTGGATGCAGCCCAGGGTACGGTTGGCTTTCTGGGCTGCCAGTGCACATTGCCAGGTCACGTCCAGCTTTTCATCCACCATCTAGCTATTCATTATCTTACAAATGAGAAGAAAATAAAAGTTTAAAAAGGTATGTAAGCTGGCTAATAATTTGAACAGCTTAAAATCCTCTGAAATTCAATGCTTAGGTCAAACTGCCATCAAAACAAAAAAACCAACAAAACTGAGATGAAAATTAAAAACCTCAAAATTTAACCAGAAGATATCTATTCCCCAGAAGAGTGAACACTGCGCTTTAGCTTTCAATAATTTAGAAGGACTCTAAAAGCATCTACAGAGACTTTGATACCTTTATAACCGTGCAATGTCATCATCTTCAGATCACATCCTCAGCGACAGCCACGCAGCAATTTGAACATTAATGATGAGAACATAATATGGAGATTCAGGCGTTTCATGAGAGCAGCTGAAGGTTTGATCTGTGATCTGGAAAGGGGACAGAAAGTCTTGATTGTAGGAGTCCTCAGTGAATCTGAAGGACCAGCATTCAAGAAGACGACAAATAGAATAAATTACATAGAGAAGCTAATGAGGGATCCTGAGATGGATCTCCTTGATACTACACATTCAGGGACAGTCAAAGTCATTTGAGCGTACTTCTTGTACATGTGTACATGCTTGAATGCTGTAGTCTTTTTTTATGAATTATAACCTCAACCTGGAATGCAAAAGTGTGTGGCAGGATGCATTAAAATTCATGATACGTTATTTGAACTTTACAACCATTATGAAGAACTTCATTACCAATCCACACTCAAGTTTTGTTTCAACTGTATTTTCAATATTATTACTGCAGGCTGCTTTTGTCAATATAGTGGCATTTATGGAATCCAATAGATGGTAAAATAGAAATGGCATCATCATTAACATTGCCTTTCCTAGCAAGTAGGGAACATATTGTGCACAGCTCTTTCCAGTCTCCTCACAGGGTAAGATCACAGAAAATACAAGCAATTTTTTCCTTCAGCTAGAGAAAGCATTTAAAGAGAAGACAGCGAACACTTGTCACACTGGTGTTAAAACCAGACTGAGGGGGTCATAAGAATAAGCAATGCTATTGAGTGAAAAGCTGCTTTGTTCTTAACATATTTCTTTTTATTTGCCAGAATGCTGCAGCAAGCTCAAACTTTCTCTGTATTTCTTTGAAGCAATGTTGTCAGCACTGGTTTCTGCAGTCATTTTTTACCATACAAGACCTTGTACCAAACTTGTACAAGTTAGTAGTATTTTTATTAGCATGCATATGAATTACTGGCATGTGCAGTGGTGACAACAGCATCATTCCAACGTGTGTCTCATTCCACAGAAATGATACTGAAATATTGAAGAAACAGTTAAGAGCTGGGCATGCAGAATTTGTTAGAAAGTACAGAGCACTAAGATGATCACTAAACACAAAGAGGAGAGAAAATTTTCAAAGAGAACCAGATGCAACAAGCAATGGGTTTCTATTTTCCAGTATGTAGCTTAAAACTGCAGACCACTGAGCTTATTACAGTACAATTCAGAGCTCCTAGTAATATGTTATCTCATATACAGAGTAATGTCTATCAGGCATAGCCTATTACTTGTGGTAAAATGGATGTGCTCAGAGAAATGTGGAGTAGGAGACGTTCAGTTCTCAGTCAGGTACACAATGAGCAGCAACCACAGTAGCCTACTCAGTAATCCAATTGCCCTTATTAACGACGAGACTGCTGCGTCCTCCAGTCTCCAGAAATAACCTCCTGCAGTCTCATTATAAGAAGAACCACCTGCTAGATTTGTAGAAAAAGTAGATGTTTTATCATCTTTAAACATAGTCCCAGAGCTGCTTTCCATCTTTCTCTCTTGCTTTTTTGAGATATCATCTTTGTGTGATTTCTGGAGTCTGGGTATTAGATCAGTATGTACAATAACAAAGGACCTTTGAGATATCACAAATTCTTTATTGTGTCCTCCTTAAACCCAAGGAGCCTTGGAGAAAAGATGATGGATAAGTGAGAAATGCAGAAAGTATAATACAAAGTCCAGCTTGGGTAAAATAGATGAATACTCTGTTTTAAATGGATTGTTTCACCAGTATGAGATGATGCCAAAATATTTCATTTGGGAGCGGAGTGGTGAGCTCAGCTTTAAGAGAGGATGGCAAGAGATAGCTAGATCCTTAGTCTAGAGAACAGATCTTCTGGGTCTACTTGTCTTCCCACTGGAGAATTACAAACATGAAGGAAGCATTCAGCCCAGATTTTATGACGTCTGCTCAAGAGAACGTCTTTCGATGAGGCACCAAGAAGAGATCGCACAGTATCGCAACACATACTGATCCCGTAAGCGTGCAGCATTTAATCTTTTCTAACATAAGGAGGCACAAGATAGCCCTCCATGAAGTTATAGTTCTCACCAGGCATCTCTTCTGGCAGAGCAGGCGTGCAACCACCAACAATGCGGTTTAGTTCAACTTGTCCTATGTAGCCCAGGGTTCAGTGAGAGCCTGAGGCCCCTCAAGTGTTGGCTACCGAATAATTTGCCCTAAGTACAAGAACACCAGATACCTGAATCACAGCCTGCTAGCCGGAGAAGGAGAGTGGCAAGATTTAGCTGTCTCCTGCCCATCCCCAAGAGCCCTCTGTCCCTGGGACAGTCAGCATCATCCAAACCTGGATGCGCTCCATTTCACTGCTTACTGCCTTAGCGATACGAAAGACCACAGAGACAAATGTGGAGCAATGTTCCACTGATAGTTGAGCTGGGGCAAGATGTAGTACAACTAGTATTTTCTGTTGTGCATGTCTGGAAGCAGAACAACTTCCAGTGCAAGTAATGTTACACATCCATCCAAAGGGATGTGGCATTAATAGTAATAAATCACCTGGCTATAGCTACAGCCACCAACCAAATGCCCGTATAGCACAACAGCATACAGGATTTATTAAATTGGACTGCTGTAAACCAGGTAAAATCTTAGGCTAGGGCAACAGATTTATTTTGGGTTTTTTTTCTAGTATAAGACTGGTTAGACAGCACAGTCTTGCTCCGCATAGCTCATCAGCCTTTGTCTTTTGCTCTGTCTTCAGTAGGACCATTAAAACTGCCAGCCCCAAGTTACAGTTCCAGATCCTAATGAAAAAACCTCACTTGAGACAAAAAAAGCAAGCTACTTTCCAATTTTCATAAAGCAGCACATTCCCTCAGACCTGCTTTTCACGTTAGAGTTAAATTCCCATTGCTGTGGGGAATTTTAAATAAGTTTGTAGAAGCTGAGGGTGCTTGTCTGGCAAATAAGGTGTACAGGTCATATATAAAATGCAAACCAGTGCCTAGATGGTATCTGAAACAATATTCTGGGATAACAAAAATCTGGTCTGAGAATCGTGTTTGCAAAAGAGAGATGTTGGCAGAGAAACCTAAGAAGTCCTGAGATACAGGCTTAAAATTTTAATGTTGCTTGACATATAGCTGTGGTCAAATCAATGCAAGCTTTGGAAGTGCTGAATGAATTGAAATCCTGCTCTGGTAATTATGTTAGGAATATGAAGCGGTATAGAAAATTTTAAAACATCACCTCCTACTCATTTACATAGCAAAATGACAAACTGTTTGAATCCTTGCCACTGTTTTGAAACAAGACATTTTTATAAATTCAAATAATTTAGGAAAAGATTCCAAAAGCCTTCAGGTGCCTATGGAATAGCTCAACCAGAATTTAGATGCCTGCATTCAAGTGAGTGAGTCACAAAAATTCTGCCTGTGGCATGCATACCTGAAAGGCACCTCAGCTGTCATCAGTAAAGTTATTTAGGCACCTAAAGTACTTCTCATGCATATTCCCAGAGGCCTTCTTATCTTGGACGAGATGAGTGTCTCAGCAGATATTTTGTTTCACGGTGTGTTTAGGCATTCTCAAACTAGTTGTTCGGATGCCTAAAATCCTTTGTAGATCAGGGATGGTTACCCAATGCCTAGCCTGTACCAACACCTCTAAGCTTGGCACAAAGCAGAGAGCTCACGCGCCTACTGTTACTCCAAAACCATTTGAATGAACACCCCTGTGGGGTGATGCCCACCACTTGCACTACATAAAAGGTGAGGAGCAGTACCACTACTGCTAGACATCTTCTTTTAACAGAGTAAACAAGCTATTCATACACAAGCAGCAACTGAAGTGGCTAAGAGGGATTTCAGAGCTGTAAATCCCTCTCTCTCCTACGTGCCTGAACGCCAGGGACAGAGAGAAGGAACTTTCAGATGCATCCCCTGTTTCAGCATTTTCTCTGCATCCCTCTCCTTGGCACCCTGGCTGTGGTACATCCCGCAGCCTGATGCCTGACTCTTTAAAAAAATAGTTCGGTGAGAAACTCAGGTCTGCAAATTTCTGCCTCTGAGCTGGGCACTGGGAAGTCAGGTTGGATGTCATCAGACCTGGGTCCCTCTGCGTCTGGGCCTTTACGACTTTTCTTTTACATCCTAACATATGTAATTGTAAACCCAGATTCTGGCAGCCACTTTTGCAGAAATGCTAAATAAAGAAAAGTCCTTGTATTGCCATTCATTCTCTGAGAGAGCTTTGGAGGCCTTATAAAGCATCAATATGCATGAAATTTTGCGATCAAAGGAATACTCGGAAAGTTTGAGTTCTTGTTTTTTAAATTTTTTTTCTTGTTTGAGTTCTTTTTTTAAAAAAAGAACAATTTTTGAAGGACACCCCTTTTAAGAATATAAGACCCTAAATAAATCACCCCAGATCACAGCAATCTTACCGAATA
>NW_009609076.1:19130-42031 GCF_000690535.1 Cariama cristata
GTGTGAAGTCATTGCTAGGACATTTTTAGACACTAGACAGCATGGCAATACTCTCTGTAAATGAGAAATATTCTAATTATAAATCAACATTGCAACCAGCGATACAGGAACTGGGGCTCCAGTGAGAGCCAAACCTTGTGGGACACCTCTGAGTGTCAGGATCTCGGCACTATGGCTGGGAAGGACCAAGTGGACTCACCACCCTGCAGACCCACCGTATGTGTTATAAGCAGCTAAAGGAGGGGAAAAAAAAGGCAGTTTGCATCTATCATCTGACCACCTTAGGGCTGAAGATTTTTTTCCCTTTCAGAATGATGATAACAGCTACTAGAAGAGCATAACCAGAAACGTGATTCAAAATAGCATATCCAGAACAAGACATATCCAGAAATGTGATTTAAAATAGCATATCCATAGCAGACAATTTAAACAAGTTTTTAATGCTGTAAATAAATATGTTCACATCAGTTGGTCAAATGTTTTCTTTACGTGAAAACACATGAAAAAGATTGTGCCTCAAAACATAATTTATGGAAAATGTTCATCTGTTGAGGGCGAGATGAGAGGCACAGTAAAATGAAGGTCATTATTTCTTTAGGTATCTATTATAATGGAACCGTTCCCTCTTCACATTTTTTCCACTGTTTGTTTTGGGATATTTCCCTGCTATGGACCTGCATACAGAAACTCAAACCCATTCCAGTGGCAGATGTCCAGCAGCAGCATCCTCCACGCTCTTTCAAAGTCCACGGCCCCGACCAATCCCCTCTGCGGTACGACAGCCGCCCGGGCAATCGTGCATCGCCCCATCCTCCTGAGAAGTGATTTTAACAAGTCCAGGGACAGAGGTTGAAATGAAAGTTGCAGCTAAAATAGCTTCCACCGGTACGTTAAATACTATGCTAATTGTACCTCTGTGTATATCCACCTCCCGGTGGCAGTTTCTAGAGCTCTTAAGGCCACTAATGATCACAAATATTTAGCAGTAATAACCCGCCAGAAATGTCAAAGCCAGGAAATAAAATGCTACACCCACAATTCTTTGTGCATTGTATTTCACTTTCATTAAAGCGTAACAAAACAAAGCAAATAGCCTCAGAAAAGTTCATTTAGCCAGTTAGAGAAAGACGTGATTTTTTTCGTATGATACTGGCTTATGCATGTGTCCATTTTCTCTGCCTGACCTTTTCCACATCAGCCTCTGTTGTTTAGAAAATAGGCTGTCTTTGATTCATGCTGGATTTCCACCCAACATCAAAGACGTTTGCATACATGGATCAAGAGATCAAAGGTGCTAATAATCTCCTGAAATCTGCTTGGTTGTGCCATGCAAACTAATACACTGGTAGGAGTTAGCTTCGATAGTTAATATGTTAAAGAAAACACGGTGAGTTTGGGAAGTTTTGCCTGGAGTGTTTGTTGCCTTTCACAGTTCTGAGACAAACTAGAGTGCTAAATATCTCTAATTATCCTAACTCTCACGTTGATTTCTCTCCTTTAGCAACCAATGCTACATGTAATTGCTTTTTCGAAAAGCAAAATTGTGAGCTAAAAAATGTTTGCAGTATCTAAACAGGCACTCTCAGTCTGTCAAGGCTTGAACAGATGCACAATTCATGAACTGAAACTACATGATATAACAACTCAACTATTTATTGACTTGATGAAGCAAAGCTTGTTACTAACAATAGCCTATTCAGACCATTTTTCTTTTCTGATAAACACACTAAAACAAGAAACTATTTGGAATTCTGGTTTTTGAAATGCGGATGAACCCATTTTAGTTCTTATCATAGATGGGAAACATTTTCTGCTTTATTCTTCAGATAATTTTGAGCTTAAAGTTGTGCTTTTAAAATACATCTGCAGCTTTTCTTAGAGAAGGATATTCCAGAGCTACAGAAAAAACTTTACATCAATTCATATTCTCCATCAGCTTGCTCATTTCAAGGTCATAACAAAGTTCATCCCAAAATGATGTCAATAATTTACAGCAACAAACATCTGTGTTCCTAATACACTGAACAGTTCGTAATGCACGACTCATATTTAAATAATTCATTCCAAGTCTTTGAATTATCAAGTGGAAAACAAGCAGAATGGAACAAAACTACTGCAGTGTTTTAAGAAAAAATCAAATTTGAAAAGCTGTGATATTCTGAATAATCTCATAACCATTTAAAATGGTATGCAGCAACAGCAAAAAAGCAATAAATGGGCATCA
The DNA here is from genome assembly GCF_000690535.1 of Cariama cristata. Classification (NCBI taxonomy): domain Eukaryota; kingdom Metazoa; phylum Chordata; class Aves; order Cariamiformes; family Cariamidae; genus Cariama; species Cariama cristata. Next base: position 21,355 of record NW_009609076.1, read on the forward strand.
TGTTGTAAATTGTACCGTAATCCATGCTAGAATCTCAGAAAACCATGTACCTATAAATATGAGCAACATGTATCTTGAAAAACATATAGTGGGATGAAAACAATACTGATACACATTTTGACCTCCTGATTTCACTAGCAAAACTTGCTGTAATCACTGCATTAGAGAAGAACAATGCACTGAATTTACAGCTGTTTAATATCTGCTATGGATGTATTTTTTTAATGCAAAGCAGACACCAAACAACTTTGCATGATTACGAGGCATTTTGTGATGGACACAGCTGCGTGAACTAAGAGCATTCAGCCAAATGACTCAGGAGGTCACTGCTGCAGAAACCTGTTTTTATTTGGAGAGGAAGCCATTATACGTCTGGTAAAAAAGCATTGGGGCTCTTGATTTCCATTTCATTTGACTATTTAGGTACTTAATGCAAAAGTGGAGCATCTCCAACAGGAAGGATTGATGCATACCTGTAGGAAACCAGAATGTACTCCAGAAGGGAGAAAATTCTGTTGGGAAATCCCAGTACAAACTCACTCGAATAAATAAGCTGTCCAAGAGAAACATATCAAAGTTTTTAATTTGTCAGGAGTCTAACTTAATTACAAGCCTCTAGATCATCCTTAGGTGGCAACTGCTTTAGTATTTCTTATAGGACTTAGTTGGCTTTGTACGACGTATCTAAACAGACATGGAAACACGGGGACAAGTGTCAGGATGCATCTCTAGCCCAGTGGGTTGTGTGTTCTCCTGGAAATCTGCTGCCCTGGGTTCTCAGTAATGTTTCTGTGTGAAATCATGAACTGATGAGAGGGAGACTGCTTTCTCCCTCCCTCCTGCCACACTCAGTTGGCTGGGATACTAGTCCAGAGTATGGGGAGCTTCAACTTGGCCCCCACACCCAACGTGAGCTACATGTCAAGCTCTTGGAAAACAAGCCCTGAAACCTTTGGGTAAACTCAGCCCAACCAAGGTGATACGAGCAGTTCCCATCCCGTGAGGTGGGTTTCTTGGATGGCGTTGTGAAGGTCGGGTGGTGGATCCCAAAAGGCAGCCAACACACTGGCTGCCTTAGCCACAGAGGAGAGCGGCGGTGGCTTGTGGGTGGCCCGTGGGCTACGTTACCTGTGCCAGGCACTGAGAAGACTTTGGAATCTCTGCTGTGGACAAAGCCTTGGCGCTGGGTCTCCAGGCAGGTACGGCTGCAGGGACACAGGAATATGGTGCCGGGCTTGCTGTGCACTCCTGACGGCATGGGCTTGCTAGAAAATGTCCCTGCTTGCCTGGAGATTGTGTTTGGGTAAGGGGCATCTGCTGGGAAGCAAAAAACCACGTGCAGCTCAAGGTTCCTGTAAGTTGTCGCCAAGAACAGACAAGCCGTAGGGTGCCTTGCTCTACCTGCCGCTCTGAGACCCAAGGTCAGCCGGGAAGCTTCCACTGAAGTCCCTAAATAGGGACCTGAAGAGGCTAGAAGCACCATCCCCCAGCAGATTGGTGGGATTAGTTCTCCTACGCACCCAAGGGATCAATTCTGGTGATTATCTTCTCTACTGCTCTGGCTTTTTGATGTGGAATTGCATATATTTTGTGAGGAAGATCTTTATACTTCACATTAGCAATTGTGATACACACATTCCTTTAAACACAGCATATAGTTTTTGAGATCTTGTAATCAGCCACATTTTATAGAATTAAAGAATGTAGGAATGCTGTTATTTGTAAATGGGTATTGCAAAGATTTGTGGGTACTAAGGAGAACGCATTTCTACTGCAGATCCTGTACCAAATCTTATACAGTCATAAAACTCTCTAGAAGTATCTTTTCAAATTATTATTGTATTCTGCCTTCATCAGTTCACGAAAGCTCAAAAGAGCTAACTAAATTTCTTTTGAAAGGAATTACAAATTCTGAAGAATCAATAAATACAACTGTATTCCCAGCAGAACATTTTTGTATTCTGCTAGACAAGGATGAAGATGCATTTCCTGTAAACTTAGTTATGAAAAAGACAGCTCAGAGATTACAATTTAATTACTAAGATATAACAAGACATCTGGGGAAACTCCTAGATTGACAGCTTTTGAAAGTGTTTACAAGGCGATTTAACAGGAAAAAAAGAAAGGTATATTTGTTGTCTAGGGTACTTTTTTACTACAGAAGTTTAGATGTTTATGTGGAAAGAGAAGTTTGTCGATATTTTAAAAGAGGAAACAAAAAAGACTAAAAACTAAAAGCCAGATATGAGGCAGTAGAAGTATGCTGCTTCACAAAATCAGAGGAGTCCTTTCACAGCTAACTATTTGTTCTTCCCTTATTATACGGATAACATTTATCACAGATTCTATACCACAGTGCTTGTTAACATGAAGAACTAATAGTAGAAATTATCAATCTCTTAGCCTTTGAAAAATTTACTGAGGAGTGAGTTTATCATCAATGATATTTCTGTATAAATAGCCTTGCTGATTTTTCTAACCTAATAATTCTAAACCTAACCTAAGTAGACATGGTGGCATCAGGTATACGGTTGGACTTGATGATCTTTGAGGTCTCTTCCAACCAGAATGATTCTATGATTCAATAATTTAATAGCTTTCCACATTCCTACGCTATTTACTTTATTATCAAAATAAGCAAACTAACCCTTGATCTTACTTTCTCTTTGATTTCAGAATAACATTTTTTCCATTGTGTTCTTCTAGTTTAATGCTGGTGAAATTCCATTGAATTTACGGGCAGCTACTTTGCTATAAAATTGATATAGTTCAGTATTAAGCTTTTCTACTCAGTTTTTCTTTTATCACTTCAGATAAATAAGACTTTTTATAGAAATACACTCTACTTTTTATAAAAGCTCCCACTTGTCTAGTTTGTTGTTCAGAAGCTTTTGTAGGTGTTTATCCAAAGTTGGACATAACGGTTGTGCACTCCACAAGGACGGATAAATAAAATGACACCAGTTTCTATTATCCTCCCAATTCACTTCCATTCCTCAAAAGCTGCAGATACTTCTCGGCTTTACATCACACCCTAAAGGTAACTTTGGAAGACGCATGGCACTGGCCAGAGTTACCAGCTCACCTTGCAAGAGCTGTCTGGGTCTTTGCCATACCAAAATCACAGGTTTTAGTTATAAGAAGTCTTGTAAGAGGCACCCCTATGAAACCAACAGATTTTCTTCACTCCATCCCTCCAGATACCAACAGCACTTCAGCACTCGAATGAATGAAGTGGCAATAAACTGGTATTCAGAGAAATTCCAGGTTTGCCTGTTTGTTCATGACGGGACCAGGAGCAGACATGAGGAAGGCACAGGCCTGAGGCAACCTACCAGGCACTAAACTCCTCTTCTCAACCTTTTGTGGTTTCAGATGTCCGATGACCCAGTCATGTCCAGGTTGAACCACAGCCATCACTTTGGCCACATCAACAAGGGAAGCATAGCATACCACTTAGGAATAATTTTGCTCCTTTCTTTTAATGAGAAGAGTATTATGTTATCTGGCCGAATCCCTTTATTGGTGTCATCGACAGCTGCGGAGAAATCAGAAATGACGACCTTTTGATCGCAGCTACAGCCAACCATCCTCAGGAAAATATGTGATATGCAAAGGGCAACAGTAGCTTTTCCAAATCCCTGCAGATTCTTGACTTGGAGACAATCAAGATCATGCTGGGACCTCTGTGGCACCTCAAAGCAGCCCCAAGGCATGCTGGGTTTTTTGTCCATCACTGGCTTTGTCCTTACACAAGCAGTATCCCTCGGCAGCCAGCCAAGAAAACTTCCTAGCAGCTCTTTGCCATCAAAGTAGCACAAAGCAGCTAGAGAGGCCTGTCGAGTGAGGCAGCTGACTCCCTTGCCTGCCCAGATACAGTTTTGGAAAGATCTGATACATTCATTACTCCCATGATACTCATTACTCATTCTGAGTACAATACAGCAAGTGTTACTCCATCCTAGGATGACTACATGTCCTGTACTGACACTGTCATAAACAGACTATTATAATAAATCTTCTTTGGCAAGAGCCCGCGTCTCTCTCAGTGACAGTATCACCATTAAAGCTATGTCTGTAGGTTTAATCTCTCTGGTTGCTCTTTTTAGGCTGGCGGTCTTTTCTGAAGTCCATTTCCTTCCTTGCTACGTTGTCACTTATTACTGACAAAGGGCAAATGGCTCAAACATTTGCAAACAAACGTGGTAAGATAGTCCCTGCCCTGAAGATAACGTAATCTACTTTGGATACAGACAAATTAATCCTTTATTCTGAACTTTTGGTTTCTTTACCAAAACTTTACCCCCACTGGTGCGTGGCCAGCAGTGCCAGACCTGTGCCATGGGGGCAGAGCAAACCACAGCCCGACTTGTGGGGCAGGAGTGGGGATTGCTGCGGTCCCTGGATTGATTTTCTCATCTGAAGGGTGGTCAGTGTGAAATGTATGAGCTGCGAAGGAAGCAAGATCCCAAGATTTTCCCCTACCACCTGCACTCTATGTTGTGTTGGGCCTCTGGGTCTCACATTTCTGATGCACAGTATCCTGGCTGTAACGGTGAGGGTGGAAGTGTCTTTTCCCCCATCCCACCTTAGCTTACCCGTTAAGGCAATTCTCATCCATGGTGGGAGCTGCAGTGCCAAACCTTTTCAAGCACAGTGAGCCCAGAACTAGGGCTTCCATCTCCTGATCCCATGCTGAGGTGCACTTTATCAAAGACAAGGGGGGTGGCATCAGCTCTGTTAGGGTTTTGAATAGGTCCACATCATTCCTCGGTTACCTATAAGCTACTCACAGGACAGAAATGGCTGTTGCAGTGGCCTAAGGGCTGGAGACTAGAGGACAGCCGAGATTGCTGCTTGGGACTTACCAACGACACCCTGACCTCTTCCAAATTCAAGAAGTCAGGATCTGTCCTTGATTGCATTTCACACTGGAGCGGCTTCTGTTTTGATATTCTCACCATAAGTCAAAATGAACTCCTCTATATACGAAACACTTGTTTTCTGAAAATCTGGCCATGCTGACCTGTTGAGATGACCTTCCCCAAAACAGAAGGCATCCCTAAATAACTCAGGTTTTGTGAGGAGTTGAGTGAAACACAGGTGAAACCTATTATTTTAAACTTCCGTATTAGCAGAGAAAGAGATTGGCAGAGAAAAATAAAATAAACCTCCCTATAACCTTGTCGTTCAAACCCTTTTCTAGATACCTGGCTTCACCTTCAAACAAGTTTTATAACAAGAGCAAATAAACTCAACATATTTGATAGTAACCATCCAAAATGCTTGGAGTTTTTGACATGCTTTCACACGTATTTCTTGGCTGCTCTAAACAGCGGGTTAGTCTCAACGTGAGTTTCTCCTGCCTGTTGCCCTTCTGAGTCCCCAGGAGGCAAAGATGCTTCATATCAGCCTTCCTGAAGGTCACATTTGCTCCTGCTCACACGTTCTGCAAATACAGAGCTCAGTTTCGTATCAGTCAAGACAGGGACATTGGTAAATGGACATGTTCTGCAACACCAGATGAGCTGTTAGTATTCTGTTGCTATATTGAGATTAACTCTCCCTGTTTCCTGACTAATCAATCCACTTTTCTGCCTTCAGCTACTGTGATTTTAAAACTATGCAGCCCATTTGGATTTCCTGTATACTTGTAAGAGAATAAAATGAAATGTTATTTACAGGAAGGTTTAGATGTTATTTACAGGAAGGTTTGAACCCTTATCCTGGACTCCGTATGTCAATGCAAAAATTTTTTCATGTTTTTTCCTTCATACCTTTGCCCTTTAATACCTTTTTACTTAGGACTGCACAAATATTCTGCTTTCACTGGGGCCACACTGCTTGTCCAGACTCAGAAGTTCAACCACTGAAATGGTACACACAAAAGCAAGAGGTGGTGCAAATGCTTACACCTGCAACCCGCAGGTTGAAATTTTAGGCATGCATAAGTTGCGGCCAGTGTTTGAGAGAACAGGTCCCACTCCTCACCGTAGAAGATGTAAAAATACATTTACATATTCTGACAGGCTTCTGGCAGTAGGCAGCTGAAAATGATGAGCTGTCTCAACAGATTAAAGCTAAACTCTATTGAAGAAAACAACATACAAAAATTATGTTTCTGTATAATCTGTGTGATTAAATGTTACTTGTTTCAAAGCTAATGTTTCTGTCACTTTCAATTACAGCTTTTGGAAGCTTTATTCTGCATCATTTAATCTCTTTAAATAAATCTCCTGTTCAGCTTTCTTATAGGGATTGGCACACTTCATATGAATACTGCACTCCTACTAACTCCTACAATAACATCACTGACTCTCATTTAGAACTATGTTAATTATATCTGCTCTCCCTTAATGACTGGAAGTTGAAAAAAGAAAAGGAACAAAATCAAACGGAGTCACACTCTAGAACTTTTTTACTGGTCAAGTTGTATTAAGCAGACTCATGTCACTTTTCTGTGATAAGCAGAGGAAAAATTAATCATTTCTAAACAGTGACAGACATTTCTTGCTGAAGAATGGTTTTGAAGAATTCCAATTTATTTTTAATTTATTATTCTACAAGCTGAAGGGTTGAACAAATTTTCCATTTGGATTTGCTGTTTTAAAGTTGTCAGACAAACACTGAAATTGAGTTAAATTATAATGGAGTTAAACAAATTACAACTTGTTCAACTAGTTTGAAACTCTGTTGAGGTAAATGAAGTTAGACAAAAATTCCTGTCCTGTTGAAAGAAGAGCCTTTGAATCGCGAGCAATATAAAAACTGATCTCCATGTCTACATTTGGCTGAGTATTTTTCCTTTATCAGTCTACGGCAATTATGATTTATGTGCAAAAAGGAAGCTACACTTGCAATTAATGAGTAAGCGGAAGAAAGGGAAGGCGGGAGCTTTGCTAGCAAAAACCAGGGTTTTGTCACCAAATGCTGCTCTCCCAGGCGAGCTCTGCCACCTCGTGGGCTCCTGCCCTCTTACCAACCAGCCCGCAGGAGAATACAGGGAAAAACAGGTCTGGGAAAAAGAAAAAAAAAAATTTAAAATAAATTGTAAAAAGAATTTCGTTAACATGAGCGGTTTGAATCATAAATCTTAAAATTCGGCTCTCGTTCTAAAGGAAATCATGTCATCAGGGCAGCAAGGCGTATTTTTCTCGCTGATTTTTTTCCAACTGGTATTTCCAGATTGTAGCTTTTAAACTGTCATTAGATAGAGCGCAGCTATTCTGCGTTTGTATTACTGGATCTGGGAGTGGTTTTCAACTCCCAGGTCCAGGTCCAAGGTCCGCGCAAGTCCCAGATCCCTGCGGGAACACCACCTGCTCCTGCACCCCAGCCACCCGGACTCGCAGGTAAATGAATCTGTACAACCCCCAAAGCATCACAGGCAATGCTAGACACAGTCATAGTCCAGCTTTGTGACCCAGATATGCTGCTTTTGTAGCTGTTTTTCTTTTTTTTTCTTTTTTTAACAGAAGTTCACAGAACTATGCAAATCACTCATTTTTCAATTTGCTGACCTAAACAGAAATCTGAATCGAGTTACAAACAAACAAGCAAAACTGATTTTTTTCTTGTCAAATGAAAAGCTGGAAAGATAGTATGGATCAACCTACAAGATTTCTTTGACTGAAAAGAATAATCATTAAGCAGTTGAAAATACAAGCTCGGTGATTTCAAGCTGAGAACGTCATTTAGTGAATGTTTCTTTTTTAGAAGCATTGCGCTGCTTCAGCTTTTCTTGCATTTTTCAGGAAGGAATAAAACTACTAACAAATCAAGGCAAAACCAGCAAATACTTTCAGTTACCCCCAATTTTCTCATGTTCCTTAGTCAACAGTTCTACTCAAGGTGCATAGACAGCTTTTTGCTTTTGATTCGAGTTCCTAATTGTGAACTTTTGGCTAGCAGCCCCAAACCGGGCAGAACCGCTGGAGAAGTGTGGGCAGACCCCTTGTTATACAACGGTTCCAGAGTTATCTCATGTTTGTGCCTTCCCGACCTTGATCAGGTACGAATACGTGATCCGTCACTGAAACAAATGACGAAGCCTTGCAGTGGAGAAAGTCTCACTGCTGTAGAATGTGGCAGGCACCCAAACAATGATGTCATCTTGTGACATAAATATAGCTGTCCTCCTCACATATGCGCTATTTTAGCCGTGTCATTTAACCAACAGTTTGCATGTAATCTCTCAGAGGGGGAACAAAAAGATGGTTAATATTTGATTTAATAATTTGAACTGAAAAGCCACAAGAAATAAGAAAGAGGAGAATGTCTGTGAAAATGCCACATTTACAGGGATAAATTTTTGTATTACAGGGTTCGACTCTTCCTGGCTAAATAAACATGATCAGCTCTTAAAGGAAGTGATTCCTTTATTATTCCTCTCTGACAAAACTACAAAACGAGTGAGCTGGAAGAAAATTCTCGGATACATCCATATGGCTTTGATCCCTTAGGTCTCATTTCCAAAGTAAGCTAGGAACTTAAAACGTCAGGCGCTTTCAGGAATTGTAACGACTTGTTGTAAGATAAATCTCTGAATTTCTAGCACTTCACAAATTGCTAATGAAAACAAGGAGCTGAATGAGATATGTACAAAAGATATGGCTCAATTTTGTTTCTCAAATGACCCAGCACATAGACAAATCTACCTGAATTGCTGGAAGTCACTGCGATAGAGTTAAAAAATAAGGAAAAAAAAATAAATAAATGTGCATTTCAATAGATTTTAAGCAATATACTTGGAACAACGTTTATGTATTACATATGTTAAATGATAAATTAAATATACTGAAGCATCAGAGATTCTAGGTGACTTTGCTATTGTAGCTGCTTTTGTATTGAAGGCACATACATTAGTTAAATAAATTAACAATAGCTGAAGAGCAGCAGTAGGCAGGTAGGCAAGGAAGATGTCATTCTGCTTCATTTATTGATGAATCATATGCTACAATCATATTTCCTTGATGGGGGCTAGAAACTAGCCACACTTCTATGATGATACAAAAATAGGAAACTCTATTACCCTACTAAATGTTTTCCAATCAGCAGTGGGTTTTTTTAAATAAAATAGTCATACAAATTCCTGAGGTAATCCAGATTTTGCTGTAAACTGTAGAGAGTTTACATGACAGTTCCTTACCTTTATTTTCGTTTTTATAATGTTAATCTAACATTATGATGTTAGATCTAACAGTATGATTGATGAGAGGGTTTTGAGGAGAAAAAAAATCAAGTAAGTAGCCTGGATGAGGGATGCAGATATCTTGTTTACCATTAACCAATGGCAGCAAGAACAAAAGTCTTTAAAGTGATGAAGCAGAAAGTTAAACATCTCCTGTAGGAGCTGACAAAAACTTGTAATTTGATTCCATATGATGAAGAAAAAAAAGACATTCCTGAAGAAATCTGAGCTCTTGTCTTTCCTAGGATCATTAGCAGAGCATTTATTATACATAAGACTAACAATTATATTTTTGATAATTGTATTTGTAGTCACCGGGATTTAAACCAGGGAAATAATCTGACCCTGCTAGCTCACCAGATACATGGAGAGAGCAGGCAATACCGGTTAGTTCTCCCTCTGCATTCTGTCGTGTGACTCCTACTTCTCTCACTTAAGAAGGACTGGCTGCTCTAGAAAACAAGATGTGTCACTGGACCTTTTAAAATGTGGTCAGTATTCACCAAGATTATCGTAGCAGTCATATCCTAATGAGATTATTTTAATCTCGGAAGCAGAAGCACAGCAAGGCAGATTATTTGCATCTTTTCAGGGTGGTGAGGACCAGGAGCAAAATCTAGCTCAAAATTACTGAAATTTAATATTTCTATGGTGATTTTAAAAAGAATTTGATGGACTCCTTCCCTTGGTTGTTGACAAGAATCCATGTTATAAAACCCTCCCTGAATCACAGCAGTCTGATCCCTTAGCCCAGAGAGAGGACAGCAGAGCAACAGAGGAAGGGAACTGAAAGGTCCCACCACGTGCTGCCCGCTCCGGTTATCAAGCTTGGCTTAGGGAGCTAAGGCAAGGCTTGCAAGAGGTAAGGCAGGGACTAGAGGAACACACAGAGTTGCAGCTAGATTTGCATCACTTTACCAAAATGGGGAAATGACCTGATGATTCAAGCCAGTGCAATATAATCTCCTGCTGTTCTGTCCTATATACCAGTACTTCAATTTTTGTTACCGTTCGAATTCTGCCACAGTAGGAAGCTGCTCACGCTGCATATTATTCTTGTGTCAGCCATGATTTTAAAACATTCACCTCCTGAGGTTTTTTACAAGCAATAATTTATTTTTAAATATAAAAAATGCGTTTTAGATTATTTTTAAACAAAACCAAACCTGTGAGCATGTGAGTAGCAGCGACTATAGCAGAAGGAGCTAATTTGTTTTTCTCATCCAGAGCCTCATGCAGTGTCATTTTTATTTTTCACATCCCTGTGCTGTTCAAAACACCAGTTTATGGCACAGCTCATAGGGCTTACAAACGCACTTTCCTTCAGAGTCTGGTGTGTAGTGTACTGAGGCTCTCAGACAATTACAGTAAAAAATAGAAGCATCAATTGCAATCTTTTCACACAGCATGGTATTACTCCTGCTGAGGTTTTAATTTGTCCTGAGACTGTACGTATCAGCAGTTTTTCAAAATTATATTATAAACTGGTATTTTATTCGGCCTAAAATTCGGCTTATTTCCTTGTTGTACCAAGGTTTCCCAGACACTGAAAACAGAACGGTTCCCAAGCTCGTGGGCAAAGGGGCTTGGGATTTAAGGATTCAAGAGTTGCCCAGATTGGTCATGATGGCATCTTGCCAGGCCGGGGAAGCAGCAAGGGGCTAAAGACCTTCCTCTGCTCGTAACACTACTACCTTGCAGAGGAAGCAGCAGAAAGCATTAGAGACAAGGATGTATTATATCCTGGGATATGGGGGAAAAGAACCGGGATGGAAACTGGTGGAAGAAAGAGTGGAAAAAAATCTCTCACCTGTATCTCTGTACGTTGTCTTTGCTATCTTATCTAAGCCCAATTTTTCAAAGCCATCTCCTGTTCCCCGCAAAATCAGTGGGAATTTTATTTTACTTACAATGACACACAGACTGCTTGAAACAACGTCCGTTCAAACCAGTGGCAAAATTTGAATTTACATAGATTTGCGTTAAATTGCATCTTCACATTTGCTTTTAATAAAACAAAAAATCCCTGTTCTACTGAAGCTGGACGTAGTTTATCAAATATATCTAAATATAGTCCAAATGAACCACTATATAGTACAAGTCAATAGTAGCGATTCCAAGCATGATCTGAAGAAAGCCACATCATGCAACATAGTCATAAAAGCTGAAAAAAAAAAAGCTACATTGCTGATTTTCTTCAGGTCATTTTTCTGAGGCACTCTGTCTTCTATGTGATTTTCAAAAAGTTTTACAGAGCAATATTGAAAGGTTCCACAGGTTAATATTTCACTGAGAGGTGATACGACAAACTTTTCTGATTGACTACAGCAACAAGGTTTCTAAGGCTATACATTATTAATGGACAGATTTTAAAATTCAGGATTTCCTTATCTGACATGTAAAAATCAAAGATTACATTCATCTACATCAAGAATAATGCATCGTTTAAATGGAGCACCCTTTGAAACAGAACAAAAAAGCCCAAGAGCTGCTCAAAATTATTTTTAACTCTTACCTTCTGCACAATACCTTCAAAATATTTCTGTATAACCTTGTAAGCAATTTTTACATTGCTGACAAGGTGTAAATTTTGCTATTTGCATCTGGCCTCCTTCTTGGCAATCCTAATACAGAGATGACTGAATTGCAGAATAACTTACTGTATCATACCTGTGTATTTCTTAGTTACCTACAAAATAGTTCCAAAAGATAGGATTCTAAATTAGAAAGACAATAGATCAACAGATCAAATCCTTTTTCAAACCCTGATTGATATCTGATATTGCAGGATGAAGAAAAAACCCTGTTCTCAACCATCCACCTATTTATCAGTTACTGTATGTGAAGAACTTTACAAGTAATCTGCTTACTCTGTGATGCACAAGATTTAAATAGCCTTATTTTTACCTTATTGTATACATTTAATAGGAAATAATTAGGTTTACATAAATAATTCATCCACAGTATTTGACTGCTGGAAACAAACAAACTTTGGACAATCCCCTTATTCTGAAATCACGGGATGACTGACACCAGCATGTACAATAGGGGAACAGATAGCATTATATTATATTGATGAATGATGTCAAGGACATGCACCATATGGTGTTCAATGATAAACAGAAGTTGGGGGAAAAAAAAGGGAGAGGAAAGCAATAACTTGTTACCTGAGGGTGTTTCTGTAACATTTAGCAGAACAGCTGAATGGCCAAGAATGACTATTCCACAATGCTACTAAATATATTGTAAAGTTACTAAGATTTTAAATCTAGTAAATCAAAATTTCTTTGTGCATCATAGATAAAATCCTGAACCTATGGAAATCAACAGCAAAATAACCATTTCCTTCACTATGATAAAAATTTCCTTCCATTTCTGTAACGATTTAATAATGAAAGATTTTGATAGTACCAAAAACTTTAATAGTATTATCTTTTAAACTTACATATCTGACTTTTCTCAGAGGTTCTTTGACTGCTGATACAATCTGGGCTTCACATGTACCCAAGCAGCTATACAGTAAAGCTGATCGGCTGCCTTCTGAAATCAGTGGAAGTTTTCAAAATTGCTTTGATAATCATCAGTTTGATAAACACAAGTTTTCTGAAAGAACAGCATACTTCCTAGAACAAAATTAAGACTTTAGATGTCTATTAAATGAAAATTTCTATTAGAAATAGAAGCAAATCTGTTTGTATCTTTAGTATTAACAAGTTTAGATAAGGTACAATATGCAAGAGAGGGGGAGTGATAAGGTCCTGAATGTACATCCACATCTACGTCTCTGTCTTCTTCCACAGCCTTAAACATCTATGAAAACCCTTCCTTGGTCTTTTTGATACCTTGTTGTAAGACACTTCTCCTCCGGCGCCTATAGAAGCTTGTGAGTTTACACTTGTATCATGGCTTAAATAAATTTTCATATATGATATTGCTATAACTCATTTACCCTTATCGTGTTCTCTCCTTGCTGTTTATTAGCTCTATTTGTTATGTCGCATTTAAAATTAGATTGGGAGATACCTGGGGAAGGAATCATTAGCAGGTTGCAATCAGAACTCTAATTATGTTGCTACTGGCGGGTGCTGAGGAAGCCATAGCTGAGTGAACAGATGTACTCATTTTTAACAGGGGAAGTCATGTCACAGTAAATTACTGCTCTGTTTTCTAGAGTATGGGCCAACTGAAGGATTTGCAGGTAAAAAGTGGTAACAGAACTGAAACTGAAAAGGCATGACATATCTGACATACTAAGCGCAGACACTTTATGCTGCTGCTCCGACACTGCACACTGCTGCAGAATGCAAATAGACCCAAGACTTCTTCCACCGATTACCAACAAAGCAGCAGAAAGGCAGAGTTTCTGGAAAAGATAAAGTGCTGACAGGAAAAGACACAAGAGAAAGGAAGGGTTTATTGCCTGGCAATGTCAAAGAATCACAGTGGCTTTTTCTAGGGGCAAGATGATTTACCAGCAGAGGCACTAATGGCCCAAAAAGCCAAATTTCTGCTTCCTAGAAGAAATAGTCTGCTCTGGTTGAGTGGAAGAATGACAGAAAAGATATAGAAGCTAATTAAGAGCTTACTAAGCTAAGCAGGAAGCTTACGATGACAAAAGGGCCTAGGTCTGTAGGCTCTGAATAAATACATACGATTTGATCCTGTCTGGACTAAATCCCCACATAAAGCAATGGCAAAAAATGAACCGTCCAAGCTGCAGACAGACACTGTGTATCTGAGTTCACTAGACGCATGCAGAGTGATGGAGATGAGACGGAAGATAAATATGGGAGAGCAAAGCAGCTGGACCAGACAACTCCAGCTCAGTATCCCATCTCTCACAGCAGCCAAAAAAGATGAACAGGACAGAGTGGAAAAGCAGGGCAAATATAGAGTGATAATTTCCCCGGACATTCTGCCAGCCTCCAACAATTCTGCTCTAGGGGCTCTCTGAGCCAGATGTAGCTTCCACAAAGTTAGTGAACATCACAGATTTTTCTTCTGTGAGCTTATGTGGCCTCCTCCCTGAACTCATGGGACCTTTTAGCCTCCACAGTATCCTGAGGCAAGGACTTCTATAGCGTAACCATGCCCTGAGTGAAGAACCACATTCTTCTCCTTGTTTTGAACCTGTTAAGTGCTACTTTGAGTTCACGTCCCTTAGTTCCCCCAAGCAGTATATGCAAGCAGACTCCTGTGCCCAGGGTTTTCCAGGAGGCAGTCAGCACGACTGGGCGGTGAGTTCTGAAGTTAGGACCGGGAATTCATACAAAACTCATGGTTCTTTATATTGGTAAGTAAGAAAGGCCAAAGAATGCACGTCAGCACTGTTCCACTGGTCGTCCACACTACCCAAGATTAAGCATGTTCCTTGGCACAATTTTGGCCTAATCTAATACTTTCTAAGTCAATGCCAAGGCATGCTCTGGAGAACAGCATGGGCTAGGGATTGTTCCCAACAGGCAGCATGGAAAAGACACCACCATGGCTGGCTTCCTCCACCTTACCCGGTTCTCCAGCACTACCCCAGCACGCCCTTCATCCTCTGATATATGCCATATGCATTCATGTCATACCCCAGGATATGTCATACATATGTTCAGTGTCGTGCTATGAAAACTTCAGCCTGGTGGGATCCAACTCAGCCCTCACATTATATCAGACGCTCAATACAGAAAAACAGACATTAAAATTATGACTAAATGATAAATATTACCTTACAAAATAAATTATATTATATAAATAAAAAAGGCTAGACACACCAAAGTCTGTATCATTCAGCTTCAGGCACAGAGAATGGTCTCTAAGCCTAGTTTGATTTAGCAGGACACATACAGCCTTTGTTTACATCTATACTGATGAACCACACAGGGCTTGCACCCATATCATTAAACTGTTTACATGATCCTTGGCATGATTTTGGCTGGAGCCAATGAATACTCACGCAAAGGGAAGCCTGGGTGTTGCCTGGGGAATAGCAAAGTTCAGGGGCTATTCTTGGTAGGCCCCATGGATGGGAACAAACATTTTGGTGTCCTCCTTCTTAACATTTCATAGAATCATAGAATCGTAGAATGGTGTGGTTGGAAGGGACCTTAAAGACCATCTCGTTCCAACCCCCCTGCCCTGGGCAGGGACACCTTCCACCAGACCAGGTTGCTCACAGCCCCATCCAACCTGGCCTTGGACACTTCCAGGGATGGGGCAGCCACAGCTTCTCTGGTGACAGCTGGTCTCATTAACAGAGAATGGTCACTCTCTGGTTTTATTTACTAGTACAGGTGTTTGTTGTGATTAACACGTAAAGGACACTTGCACAAACAGAACTGTACAAGGTTATGTAGCCTTCCAGACATCATCTGCAATGATGTCTAGAGCACTCCAGTGGAACCCATCGGCCAGGTCCAAAAAGATGTGCTGGCATCCAAAGAGGCAAGATACACTGATCTTGCTCTTTACCTCTTTAGCTCTTTCCTGTCAAGCTTGTTAGTTTATCTTTCAGGTACAAAGAATTCATCTCAGTTCTGACCTCTGATACAGACTTCTAATCAGCCATGACACAAGGATATTACAAATTGCTAACAGGAAAGATTCCTAAGTGCAGAGAGCGTAGTAGAAAAAGAACAGGTTTCAGAAAGGAAAATTTTATAGGAGGCGACAAAAGTGACAGTCTGTGCACATGTACTTTGTATGCTACTCATAGCCACAGGATCCCTCTAAACAATTGCCGTAACGAAGAGCTGTTTAGAAACAGGGAGGTCCCTCATCATCCAGATCAGAAGCTATAAAATAAAGACCATTCACCAAACGATCAAGAGTGGTCTTAGGTCTCTATATGAAGATGAAATAAAGTTAAGGACAGGCCAGCAAAAATAGCCCTAATGCATCATTGTCACAATGTGTCTCCACAAGATTTCAAACTGATTGAAGTTGGCATAAGCAAGGTCTTGCCAAACCCTTACACCCGGCTGACTCTATAGCAGGAATTCCAGGGATCTAGACTGGTAAACAATTATTACTTTTATTGCCCATTTAGCTCACTAAACCAACTCATCACGGAATTAGATAAGTACAGTAACAGAAAAGAGTAAAGGGTAGAAAGTTGGGGGGCTGGGGAGAGAAAGAAGCACGGCAGTCACAACTTCGATAATTTAAAAATGTTATAAAGTGCTAGCCTATGCACCTTAGTTCTCTATCACAAAAGAGTGTTGTCACACACATGCAACTACAAATAATCCGTAAATTTTAACAACTGCGTATCTGAAGGATGAACTTAATAGCTCTTCAAGACCTGCACACCCTGATGGTTTAAGCTGATTCTTCCAGATGATAGGCACCTGAGGCAACATGAAACGTGAATACAGCAAATTATTCATGTGAACTCAGTCCTACTTGCACTAAAGTCTACAAAGAGGCTCTTCACACAGTTGAAGATGAGTTCTCTTCACTGTAAGGAAATGTAAATTCAGACAGACACCTGAAGAAGTGGAAGGACAAAATAGATGAAGAGAACTAATGCAAGATATTTACTTAATCTATTATGTCCTATTTTCCTTAAATTCAACAGCATAGCAGTCTGTTCCTCAAGGTGTGTTTAACATTTAATGTTGGGTTCTGCATTGCCTACTTTAACAAAACCCACTAATTTTAAATTGACCTCCTTTTGGTCTCTTCTCCCGGTAACTAGCGATAGGACAAGAGGAAACAGTCTCAAGTTGTGCCAGGGGAGGTTCAGGTTGGACATTAGGAAGAACTTCTTCACTGTAAGAGTCGTTAGGCATTGGAACGGGCTCCCCAGGGAGGTGGTGGACTATCCCTCCCTGGAGGTGTTCAAAAAACGTTTAGATGTGGCGCTTCAAGACATGGTTTAGTGGGTTTAGCGGGCATGGTGGCATCGGGTATACGGTTGGACTTGATGATCTTTGAGGTCTCTTCCAACCATAATGATTCTATGATTGTATGATTCTATGACATTGCCTAAAAAAGATAAGAACCAGAGGAATGATCAGAACACCTTATGACACAGTCTTCCTTTTTGTCTGACAAGAAGAAATACAGCAGTTTTGTCACTATGGAGTTGTAATATCGGAGAACAGGAAGTCAATCACCTAATCTCAGCTCATAAAGCTTTTCAGCACAAGGAGCTCTGGGACTGTGGTTCATTCCAATTCACATCAATAGCAATATAGCTCTACGGAAACATATCAATAGTAATAGCTTTTCATAGTAGGTATTGTTCTGAGGTAATTTTCCAAGATCACAGTGTTATGTGAGCAAGTCTAGTGTTACTAAAGGCAGATAAATCTGTGGTTAATATTTTCCAAACTAAATTTCTATTCCAGACCTCTTTTGTCATTATGTGTTGAACATTTTAATGTATAAAAACAGAAAGTGTAGCACGATGTAGCGTGTTTTGTTGTTATAGATATATTTATAACAGAAACACACTTACATTGAGGATATGAGAATCCACTGTTTTTAACTGAAAAGGAAAGTGTGAGTATAAACTGTTGTTGATCATACACCCTATATTACTTTTCATCCAGATTACAAAGAACGGCTCCCACCTCAGTAAGCAGATTCCACCTACTTACATATGAACAGGGCTGGCCTCAGGTTAGCCAGTAAATCTGAGTAAACCTCCAATGAGTTTACTGACTGACTAAAACATCAAAACTTGAAAGATTAGCAAACTTTAGTGAAATTGACATTGAACTTAAGATGAAAGCTCTTCTGAAAATGAAGAGTCTCAGGAGAAAAATAGGAAATTCAAAAGCTTCAGTATGTCCATTGATTCAACAAAAATGTAATTACTCTACAAGGGAAAAGACAAATTAAGAGACATGATGAAGACTGCTGCAGCCTGAATAAAAGAGATCCTACAAACAAAATTTCATGATTTTATAGGAGATGAAATTATGGTAGTCAAGCTCTGAAATATTTGTGGGTTCATAAAATATAGTATGTATTATAGAATTTTCGAGTTTCAGTAAATGTATGAAAACCACAATTAGGGACAAGCAATGTGTTCTCCCAATGGCACAGCACAGATATGGGTTTGGGTAACATCAGGTTCTAGCAACTTTCTTCACAGGAATGCAATGGAAATCTGATTTTTATGTCCCACATTTATTGCTATCTTTGGAAATACACCAAGATGTGTGCAGAGGTGTCTGAATTTCATTTATTAATATTCCATGCAATCAAACGAGCTGGGCTATTTATCATCTGGGGGAAAAGTGTTTTTTGGTTTTTTTTTTTTTAAAAAAAGAAGGAGTTATCAAATGTTAGAAATCTAGAAAACAGCTATTATCTTAGCCACATTAATTAGAATATTACAGGCAGAGCTAGCTAGGAATTTTTTGATGTAACTTCTTTCCTGTACATTCCTCTGACTTTTTGCAAAAATGCAATATTTTTCACGAATTTTTCATTGTAAAAGTAGCTCAAGTCAATAAAAAATATTTCTAGTTCAAGCCCTGGTGAGAATGGAGGCAAAGACCCCCACATTTCAAAATAATCGACAGTCTTTTGTTACTGACATCTATCCTTGCCCAGAAAGACACAAAAATGTCACATCTTCAGAAAATTAATTCCTAATTACAGGTCAAGCACCAAT
Source organism: Cariama cristata (assembly GCF_000690535.1). NCBI lineage: Eukaryota > Metazoa > Chordata > Aves > Cariamiformes > Cariamidae > Cariama > Cariama cristata. The sequence continues at coordinate 40,164 of NW_009609076.1, forward strand.
ATTTGTTCATATATTTAAATATCTGACAGCATGTCATTCTTTAAAGAGTTTCCATAAGGAACTTGTGTGTCTTATTTAGAATACAGCCAGAAAAGAATGTTGAATATTTCTTAACTTACTCAGTCGGTTTCAGAACACCTTCAAATTCAAGTCTGCAATCCGAAGTGGACAAAAGCTTCCTTTGTTCCAGTTCTTCTGTTATTGCAAAATGCAGTCTGATGGAAACTGAAGAATATGGCTATATCTTTTAGTCAGTGACCATGTAAATCTCAGGGGGAAAGACCTAAATTACAAATGAAAATAGCCTACGGTTTTACCAAAACCTTCAGCAGAAAATGAGTATGTATTCAACATGTCTGTAGTTCATCTGAAGAATGGATCTGTAACTCTGCATGTCCCCAGATAGATATCTGAATTTATGTTCAAAATATTTAAAAATTTTCAGTTGTCTCCTTATGTTTTTCTCTCATGATTAACTGTGTGGCTGTAAATCTTGCTTAAATGGGTAGCTGGACAATTCCTAATGTTAGGGAAAAAAGGGTCTTAGGTTTGTGCAGCTATGCACAATTGAGGCCACAGAGACCTAAGAACAGCAAAACCTATCCATCACCTTTTCTTCTAATTCTCCAGACACATTAGAGACTAGGGACCTTGAGCAGGGTCTGGCCCTTAGGAGCAGGAGTTGGAACATGAAGAAGTACTGATTAAATTAGAACATTTTATAACACTGCCAAGTGTCCTGAGTGCATGAAAATGTGACGCTTTTGCCCTTTTTTTTTTAAAATACACATATTTCTTTTCACCTTTCCACTTCTTTAGTAAAGGGTTTTGTTTAATCTTTTCCAGGTGGACAAATGTACAAAAGCTTTTGCACTAATGACTGATGGACAGGATGTACCCTACAATTAAATGTTATCTCTGTAGCCTTTTCCAGAATACACCTTCAGTGGTTGTGAAAATGTATCTTCTTATATCTTTGTAGTTTTATCTCATCCTTGCTTGGAAAACTTCTATGATGTTTTTATTACTTTAATTTTCCGGACTAAATAAAGGAATGTAAGATAAACTATTAGGCTGTTGAAGAACTGGGATTGCTTGGTTTTACATCTCTTACAAAGAAGCAGCTTCTTCAGTGCTGCCAATCTATACAGGATGTATTTATTTTAGATTTTTATTTGGCTATCACCGTTAATGTTGTTCTTTCCACTGTCACATTCAATCTGCACGACATCAGCATGTCACTAATAGAACAGATGTGACTTTATTATGGTCTGTCTTTTTTTTTTCCCATTGTAATTAGTGATCTGGTCTTTCTTGACATGTTACAATTTACTTGCAGCAATACAGGCGCTCTGATGGGGACAGGGTGATATAACCTAGAGTGACAGCCAACAGAGTGGCAATAATCTACTAAAATATTTGAAACTGAAAAGAAAAATCTATCTCGCTCAGCTAAGCAGCCTGAAGGATCAAAGGATGCCAAACAGTCTTCTGTCTGGAAAACACAAGTTGTTGTACAGCAAAATGGTTTACTTGCAGCAATACAGGCGCTCTGATGGGGACAGGGTGATATAACCTAGAGTGACAGCCAACAGAGTGGCAATAATCTACTAAAATATTTGAAACTGAAAAGAAAAATCTATCTCGCTCAGCTAAGCAGCCTGAAGGATCAAAGGATGCCAAACAGTCTTCTGTCTGGAAAACACAAGTTGTTGTACAGCAAAATGGTACTTGGACTTGTTAATGGCTACTTGGATTTCTAGCAGTAATCATGCTGTAAAGATATTTTGGAGGTCAGTATCGTAAGGCTTTAATTTGTTCTACAACTTTCAATAATCAGTTTAAAACTGGTCAAAAACTATATATAT
>NW_009609077.1:0-16341 GCF_000690535.1 Cariama cristata
CACCTTTGCACTATCATATACATGCTGAAGGACTGTCTGTCTAGAAGTCACATATTAAAAATGTTTGCAGGAAACAAGGTCTATGTCAGTCTACAAAAGAAAGATCACAATAGCTCATCCTTCTTCAGCAGAGCATTTGTCCAGGAAATGACAGTGCAGTGACTGTTTCTTGCTTTCTTCTTTACCTCCAGGGTAAAAAAAACCATGAAGTAAAACAGGACAACTGTTCGCAGCCATCCCATGTCTGATCTGTGTCCTCTCCCAAAACAGCCTTTCCACTTTCCTGGGGCAAATAATATTCCATCATGACTATGTATGCAGTTTAGGTGCTCTGCGAGACTTTTTGGACTCCCTCCATTTTCTCTAACTGGAGATATGCCATTGCATTACTCAATAAATGTGCTGGCTGATCAATTAATCATATCTCTGTCTTCAGCAGCTTATTTTACATCTTCTTGTCTGTGTACTAACTCTTACTCTCCTCTCCTTAGCACGGTCTCTGCCAATTTTTGAATATTCATCAATTATTATATACATTGCCTGACCTTTATTCCTAGCCTAGCTTCCAGGCAACAAATTATTTCATAATTCACTTGGAGCATGATCTATTTCCCATTTAAATCAATGGTAGCTTGGCAAGGCTATTGATGAGAACAACATCCGAAAGATGCAACAATTTTAGTTTTTTTCCAAACATCTCCTTTAAAATTCTTGTAAAAATGGACAACTTTCAGCACCAACTGAGCAAGTCATCTGGACCAAAATAAATGAACATAAACATCACTTCTACTTGAACCTCTAAGTTGTTGGGTTTCTGCAGTTGAAGGACAGAATTCAGATTTGATACATTAGAAACTGTTAATTTAATTCACACAATAGTCCAATGATCTATCATGAAGTGTAAATGTGCTTGATCTGAATGCGGTTCAGAACAACCTAGGTTTGATTTACTGGAATAAGGTTCTGTAAAGGCTAATGATGGACATTGGCACTTTAAGAAACTTCAAGCCATAGATAGTTACTTGTTGCAAAAAAGTAGTCCTTATATGGAAATAAGACCTGCATTTGAAAGATAATAAAATCATAATTAAGGCTGATCCACATCAGATATCACAATATAACAAATAGTATGGTAATTTACCAGGATAGCCTTCTAATATAACTATCTACTTTACTATTTAATTCTACATAGCATTATACAACAAAGCAGATGCTGCTGACATTAATGTTTTATCCCAAATCACAACAGGATTTCCAACATACCCAACTTCCCAGCAGTAGCCATTACGGAAAGTAACCTATGCTTAATTTCAACAATATGTCAATCTGTGATAAAAGAAAGTGAGCCGACGAACCCAACAAGCTTATATGTTATGAATGAGTATGTGTGCAAAACCTGCTGAGACACATGATTTAAAAGAACTGACACATGGATATGCCAGCCAACTAGGAATTGCAGTGTAGGAGGTCTTTCTGAGAGCTTTCAGCAAATGTTATTGTAATACTGTTGTGCTGCCTTAGGGGCTTGGAAAAAGCTTAACATATCTTTGCAGAGTGAAAACAATGATAAGATGAATGAGGTATAACAGAATCTTAAGAAGGAAATCTTTCTCATGTTCGTTTCAGAACTCAAAAAGGGTGTGATGGGATCTTTCTGTAGCAAGCTTTAGGTTAGAGGTCAAATGTGCAAAATGCTAATGAAAGAAAAAAAGACCTTCTAGAAATGGGGTAAAGAAATTTTGCTGCATGCTTAGGGCCACAGGAAATCCCAGTCTGTATGAGCTGCATATAGCCATTTTGGCATTTCTGTTCACGAGTAAAATATGTAACTTAGTAACTCTGAAATATGAAACTCCAGTAACTCTGAAAATCCATATATGTGGCAAATGCATTAAAATTTAGATGCATTGCTTCATTTATATGATGTATCTGCTTTGCTAAAATAAGCTTCAGAAATAATAACCTGTTTTCCTAGATTATCAATTTTTTCTTCACAAAGTAAAACATTTTCTCTGCTCCATTTTCTTTCTGCAGTCACCTTCTGTTTATTCTTGTTTGTGGTGGCCTGAACTTGATCAGGAAGGTGAAAGACAACTAGAGGGAGTCGGACAGTGGAAATTTGATGCCCCCCCCTCCGCCTCCAACAGATATCATGATAATATATAAAGGCAATCAAGAAACTTGTTCAGCTTACTTTTATTAAAGTGGTTGTGTGCCACTATGGCTTAAAAATACTTCTTAAAAATTCATAAATAAAAACAACAGTTTACAAACTTGAAAATGTTCCAGTAATCTGAGCTCTAGATTTCTGAACGTGACATATTTTCTTACGTGTAGGAGCCGCATGTCACTGACTTCACCCCATGTGCATCTGTGTTGTTTTGACTGTTACAGCATATTATAGAAGGACTGAAACTAACCGCAGCTACAGCCTCGCTTCCTGCTGTCACCAGAATCTTTCTTTGTCATCTTGATTGCTTTGAAAAACCAATGATACTGGATTTGGCTAAACAGAGATACTCCTGAACAAACTTCAATGTTATTTCTGTAAAGTGACATTTGTCTTGTAGAGCTGAAATAAAATCATTGTTCTATCTTGATTGAGAGTAGAAACATTCACCTAACAAACATTTTGAACATGCTTATCTCTTACATTTGCTGCTTTGGTAGAGTTCCAAGACTAGTAATAATTATATACGTTTTCTGGTTTGATCCTGACTGAATATGAGACATTTCGATATCTGTTACTTTGAGGTGGCGTATGTATGATTACTTTTTGTGTGCTGAATTTAGGCAGCTTGATTAATCAATATCTCTTCGCTTTTTTGGGGGACTTTTGTTTTCTTCGGGAAGTTTGGCTTTCTTACTATATCTGACCTTAAACTTTTCGGATGATCTTCCTTCCAGAAGGAATTGTAGTTTCTATCTGATCAGTTGGACTGAAGCAAATTGCCATGCCTTTGCAGTTTGAGATGGTAGGGTAGATAAGCCATGTTTATGTCTTTTTGACTTAGTGCCTTGGAAAAATAAAACATTTCTGTTAAGGTTACTGTCCGTAACTTTGCATATCATATTCTAGGATCCTTAGCAGTCTCCCAGGTTGTACCTAATGCTAGATATTATCAGAAACTGAAATCAGTGCTGCTGCTTATCCATCCAGTTAGGCAAGAAAAACACATAACCAGTGATGTGACTGATGCTTTGTATTTTATGTTCTAACATACAAACTTTCATGGATACTTTAGGAACAATTTCTGAAGCATGTATACACAACGCTGTTTTTACTAGATTCCTGGCATGCAAAATCCATAGCAATGAGAATATTTAGCTCTTGATTCCTTTAGCTGCATTTTTTTGGTAACACTTGGCTACCAAGCCCATTACTATTAGCTGCATTATATAATGGTGTCTTTGACAATTGTTGATAGACATATTTAAAGTCAATATTATATCTTTCATGACCGGTATACTTCTGCCAATGTACAAGTTATCTTATACAAGTCAATAAATTAAGGAAAATTAATGTCATCACCCACATATCATAGCCATAAAACCACTCTCCTTGTGTTAGAGAAATCTGTTTTATTTAATCTACCATAATTACATGTATCACTTTCCAGCAATTGCTGAAGAAAAATCTCTTATGATTTTTCAGAGCCACAGTTACCATTATGTCATTTTGAATGGCAAGAATTTATCTCAACTTTCTTTCACTCACTTTGAAGTGTCATAAACATGTTATCTTGCCTACAAACCAATCAGTTAAAAGAAGTGATAGCTGACTTCTCCATTTACTGAGATATTTTCAGTTTATTTAAGAAAACATCTTGCAGTTCAAGTCCTTTCTTAGCAAGGCAATACGTATTATTTAGTGCATGCACTAAAAATCCTTATTTTCTTGTTTTATTTTTTTTTCTTTTCTGAGAATAATAATTTGTTTGTTTGTTTGGTTTTTTTTTGTGTGGTTTTTTTTTTTTTTTTTTTTTTTTTTTTCTCTTTTCTCGCTTAGGAATGTATCAGCTATTCCTTGGTATACTCACTGCTCTTCAAACTATTTTTCCAATTATAATCAGATCAAAAGGATGTTTTCTATCTGTGCATAGTAAAAAATAATTTGTATCCAAAACTACAGCAGAATCTATTAACACATTTCAGAACTACACAGTTTAGAGTACAAATGAATGTGGAGAGTGGCTTTATTTTCAGTGTCAGGCACAAGAAAAAATGAAGTTATCTGAGAATTTCTAACAGGCTGAAGTAGCTAATATATGATATTGGAAATATCTTGAAGGAAATTACATTGCATCTCATTAGGACATCCAGAGGAAGTTGATGTATTTGTTTTGGAATTATTTTCCTTCTCATTGTTTAGTCATGTTTTAAGTGCTTCAAACCACTACAAGAATGTGAATATTTATTCTCTCCTTCATTTGGTCATCGTCCATTTGGTAAGACTAAACTGGGACTGTAGAAAGCAACACATACAACATTTAACAAACTGAAATATTTATCTGGTGCCATGATTTGATTTAGGCCTTTGGGAGACAGTCAAGAAAAAGACAGGAAGAATCAAAACAACTGAACTTGATGATACGATAAAACTTCTGATTTTAGGTTTTGGGTGTGTAACCCTCTGTAATAGAGAAAGGACTGCTTAAAACCTAAAATGATCCTTCTCAAAGTCCTTTTTTCTGCAAGGTTTTCAGGAGCTGTATCAAACATGAGGCAGAGGAATGATAGCCTATTTTAGCTGTAGAAAAACAGAGAGGCTGAGAAATCCATGTATAGAGTTAAAAAGATTTCACAACCGTTGCAATAGAAGAGAGATCATGAAGAGAAAAAGTAGGGGAAGGAGAGGCATGTGATCTTTAGCAAGGAACCTCACAAAGGGACCTTAATTTTCTGAGTTATTTCCCAACCATGGAAGTTGAAATTCCATCTATATTGCTAAATAAAAGTCCATGGATTGATCTTTTGCTGAAAGGCTGAGTGCTGCCAGCTGGCTGTGGTCCACAGTGTTTAGGGCTAACCACCTCTCTAAGAAATTTGTCTTGGAGAAAGCAAGCTGGAGTATTACAAATAAAGAGCCAGGAAGTGCTGTTAGCAATTAGGCCGTAAGGATGCTATGGTCCAGTGCTGACCTCAGTCTCTGGTCCTTTTTTAATACAATACAGAGGTAGTCAGAGAAAGCTTTAGCCTGGGCTTATCCACTGTGAGCCACCTGACTCTCCAGATGAGAGACATTTTAAGCAAAGATCAGTATCAGTAGTCTATAACTAGCTCTAGTTTAAGAGTCTGTGTCTAGGCTGTGTTAATTAGTATCAAAATGGAATTTGTGTATTCTTTCGGTTTTAATCTAATCTCAGACAAGTTTCTTATGCCCTTCCTGATTCACAACGTTCTCTTTTTCTGTGTTCTTATTGTTTTCACTGTTATAACACAGATAATGTCGAAAGCCTTGAGCTGACACCATGCTTAGGTATATGTTTGATTTTCAATTCTTCTGCTGAATGTAATGAGAATATTAACAAATACTAAGAGCTTTGCTGGATTGGGGCCAAGATTAACATTGCTAGATAGACTAAGCTATATTTTATATAAGCTTTAACTGAATGTTCATAGTCTTTCTCTGTAATGTTGAAAATGGACTAGATTAAGAGAAAACCAGAACGACAGGTACCCAGAAAGTCCTGGCTGAGTAGACTGCAGACATTGCACAGTGTACCACAGCAAGAAGGATAAGTTGAAGGTTGTCAGTTTGCCTAATGCTGAACAAAAACAAAAGGCTGCTCCTAAATACTTGAAATAATAGGGCCATCATCGATCTCAACTCCTTTTTAATCCTCTTTGGCAGCATAATACTTTTCTAAAGCCATATAATCAAAGGGTGGGGAAGAAAATGATCAGGTTTAACATATAGACCAGAATTTGGACCTCTGTATGAAACATACGTTTCATACATAATTTAGCAGATGCATTTTTCTTATACATATTCTTACACGTATAAGAAAATACACTATTTATTTAAGACTTTCCTTTGGTGATTCCGTAATTTTCCTTTCTTCTGTGTTTGCTTATTTGTCCACAAAGCACCTTCCTTTACCAACATTTTCCTCCTGATGAAACAACCTTTCCAGTGTTTCTCCTGAAGGGCTGTGTTTTATAATACTAGCTACGTCAAGCTGATTGTAGGCATATATTGCAAAGCTAGAACTTTCAAAAGCAGGATTTTATTTCCCACTCTTGAAAATAATATGTTTGGTAAATTTTTATTAAGGGTTACAATTTTTATTATTAATTCCTGGTGATTTGTGATCAATCAGGGATGGGGCTACATTGCATTAGTGCTATAATGCCTTCCCTAACCTTAATGTAGCCTGACTAAACAAGAAAAGAAAGATCAAAAGAACAGAAGCAAAACACACTGAAAGATGAGTATTGTGGCAGACAACAGTATGCTGGGGGTATAATTTCAGGAAGGGAAATTGTAGGAAGTGATTAGCTAAGTGCTTAAATAAAGTAAAAAGAGAAGGGGAGTGTGCATATTAATGAAGAAAGTGATAGGGGAAAGAAATAGGTCAGGAAAGGACTGCTGGAGTGAAGCCAAACCAAAGGTACTCTGAAAAGAGAGGTCAGGGGGGACTGAAGTGCCTCGGCACACAGAGGAGCAGTTCCTACCAGGTCCACAGACTTTAAGTCTGTGCTTTAGCTGATCGCGTACTCCTCCTAGCTCAAATTGAGATGGAAATACTTCTTTAACTATTCAGCTTTTGAATCTACTATGTGTGAAATCTTATTTTCAAATGTCTTTGTATTAGAAGGGAAATCCTTGAGGTCAATACTCCATAATATTAATTAACTTTTTTTGTTTAGCTATCAACAGTTCCCGTATTGAAAAGCATTATACTTGCCACCAGTATGTGGACACGGTTCATTTGCAGAGTTGCAGAGTCAGGACTTCATATACGCATTGACACAATTCCTGTTGCAGTTTATTTTGCCAGTGATCCATGTGAGTAAGGTCTCCGTAAGCATGAAGTGATATGATCATTAATAATTTTTGTACACTTAGTAAATGATCCATGGGTAAGGAGAATTTCTCATGTATTTTGATTTGACCAGAGTCTAGAAAGTGATGGTAATAAATTTAATATAAGAAATACATAAATTTCGCTTTAAGACTTTGTTTTTAATTATGTCATGCCATAGCAAAATGATAATAAAATCTGCATGAAAGAAAGGTCATTTCAAGACACGCAATTTGTAACTTCAGAGGAAATATCCAGTATCTGTCCTTCTTTTCATGATACTTGTTCAAGTCTTGCAAGAATTTGGAAATGGCTGTTTGGTTTAATATCTTTATAATGTAAATTATTATCAATACCATCAAAGGGAATTCGTACAAAATCTTTTGTACAAATTCATTGGGATGAATCTGGTAGGGGGAAAATACGCAGAGATACACACATACAGTTGTGTTACATGCAATGTGTAAACTAATGGTCATTATGACTTCCAGTGGGAAATACTTCTTAGGTGAGTTAGTTGCTTTTAAAAATGGGTTATATTTTACTGAGGAATTTCAGGACTTTTTAAAACTCTACTCAGTAAAATGAGGGCCCCAACATACCAATCCAATTTAAGTCACAATTTCAAAATACTAAAAAAGTGTATATATCAAATTTCATGCATGACCCAGATCCTGTCTGTGCAGGCCTATTTTGTTGTGGTGGAGATGTTGTGAGTTGGTCATTATGGATGGCTGTTCAGATCCTCTTCAGCTGCAGTCAGAAGTGTTGCTTACTGAATTTAATAGTTTTGGTAGGGTTTTTCTCATGTCTCTTCTCATGCTTTTGCCAGATGTAATTCATGTATTGATTGGATGTGTCTGTTAAGTGAATACATAAAGTTTTATTTTTTATCTTAGGTAACATGATGCTCATGTCATTTTTCTATAATAGTCTTGTATGGGATTCAAATTATGTGAATTACTTTCATAAAATAAATGGAAAATTCATCCATCTGATCCATGGTGCCAATTTAAGAAATAATAGCTTTTGTTGGATGAAATTATCCTTACCTATGTGCATAGCCTAGTGTGGATTTTGAATCAGAACATGAATCACAAAATCACAGAATAATTTATGTTGGAAGGGACCTCTGGACATCATTTAATCCTATTCCCATCTTGAAGCAGATCAGGTTTTTCAGGGCTGTGTCAAATTTTGAAGACCTCCAAGGAGGTAAACCCCACAGCCTCTCTGAGTAACCTGTGCTGATGTTTGACCATTGTCATAGTAAAAAGTTTTCCTTTTATCTAATCAGAATCTCCCTGCTGCAAAATGTGTCTGTTGCAAAGTCCGTTTCTGTCTCGGACATTAAATGTGTTAGGGACTGTTCTCTAGTGCTAAAGACAGCTGATGTGGAACAGACCGCATTCATAACATTAAAAAAATCTTGTCCTGCAAAAGTGGGAGGTTGCATTCAAACTTTGTTATGAATGGTTCCTAGCCCATGTCAGCTCTTCTCTAGTCCTAGGAATGGTTTGGGAGCAAAATGTGAGGGTCAAAAATATACAAAGGACATACTAGGGATTCTGGTTGTTTAACAGTACAGATCAAGTTCCAGTGCCTGGAACTAGCAGTGCTTAATATAAGTAGCTGTTCCCTAGATCAACTTAATTTAGTAATGTAGACATGACCTGTAATTCTACAAGAAATAGTGTGTAATTAGTATGGTGTGCCACATCTACTGATAGGTGTATTTGTTTTCTTCTGCAATAGCATGGATCTGGCTATCAGCACTCCTCAGAATGAGAGGACTGTCTTCCAGTGGTATAGTGTCAACAGCTATGGCTACAGGCTAAACTCAGTTTCTGAGGGTATGCGAAAAATGACTGGAACAAGGAAACACAGTGTTGCTGCTTTGTCCTTATCTCCATTTGCTGGGTCAAATCATTTGCGCTATTTGGTAGAACATCCTACAGTTTCTCTGACTTGGAGGCTGAGTCTTCACGGAGCAAATTCAAGATCTGTGGAGTAGGATCATGCATTTTCATCATAGAATCATAGAATAGTTTGGATTGGGAAGGACCTTTAAAGCTCGTCTAGTCCAACCCACATGCAATGAGCAGGGACACCTTCAACTCGATCAGGTTGCTGGGAGCCCTGTCCAACCCGACCTTGAATGTTTCCAGGGATTGGGCATTTACCACCTCTCTGGGCAACCTGTTCCAGTGTTTCACCACCTGCATAGTAAAAATTTTCTTCCTTATATCTAGTCTGAGTCTGCCCTCTTTTAATTTAAAACCATTATCTCATGTCTTATTGCAACAGGCCCTGCTAAAAAGTTTGTCCTCATCTTTCTTATAAGCCCCCTTTAAGTATTGAAAGACCCCAATAAGGTCTCCCCGGAGCCTTCTCTTCTCCCGGATGAACAACCCCAACTCCCTCAGCCTATCTTCACAGGAGAGGTGCTCCAGCCCTCGGATCATCTTCATGATCTCCTCTGGACTCACTCCAACAGGTCCATGTCCTTCTTGTGCTGAGGACCCCAGAGCTGAAGGCAGTACTGCAGGGGGGGTCTCACCAGAGCGGAGTAGAGGGGCAGAATCCTCTCCCTTGACCTGCTGGTCATGCTACTTGGGATGCAGTCCAGGACACAGTTGGGTTTCTGGGCTACCAGAACATCTCTGCTGTCTTTCAGGTTCCTTCTTCTCAGCTGCTGCTGACTTGCCCCTGTATTTTGATCAGATTTTTTTGGGTTTCATAAAGACAGTTGCTGCAGTTGGGCTATGTTTTTCGTCTTTGCACAGCCTTACCTATATCCTCTGTCAGACACTGTCACATGCGGCTGTATAATGTTTACAAAATTATCCCCATACAATGCTCTCTTCATGACCAGATGCATGCTCCAGATAAGGAACTTGGGAGAAATTTAATGGACTGCATCTTAGCACTTATCAATATGTTTATTGCAATTTTAAGTCTGAGCATTGCCAAACATGAGTAGCTGAGAGTTGGCCAATCAACGAGACATGAATTGTTCTTTTTCAGAAATCAGCCAAATTGATGCAACATGCTTTTGTTTAGTGGGAAATATGCCAATTTTAGCTGAAACCTGGTTTTAAAGTCAGAGAAGTCATCATGAGAAATGAATGATTAATATATATATTGCAATTATCATTTCTTAGGGGACTAGTTAGTTGTTCAGATCTCAACTAAATGAATAGGTGGTTAAGTCATTCCAATCTGCAGCTTTTCAATGACTGTTGTTACTGAAATGAACTGATAGAAATTATCTGTTTCCTAGGATGTTTATGGTAATGAGACCAATACCAACTAGTGCTTTGTCCTGGTTTGGCTAAAACAGGACCTTTTCTACTTTCAGTAGATTTTCCTTCAGTTAAGTTTTTTCTAAGTAACTACACTTTCTGAAGTTGACTACATGTTCTTCAGACAGTGTTTGCTTTTAGAATTGATAATGCTTGATGTTTATAGTTGTTACTGAGGTAATGGTAGGATTGGTATGCAGAAAGGGCCATGTTTGTACTTGTTCCTGTGGGAACCAGAGTCACTGTTCGGTCTCCTGTAGTCTGCGAGTGCGGAGGCGTGAAAGGGTTGCACCTGCAGGAAACTGTGAATGGGACAGATTTAATAGTGAGCATCTGCCATCCACTTTAATTGCTGGCCCAGACTTAAATGATGACATGCTTTCATTAGCAGTTTTGTAGGAGACAGACTTGAAGTGGAGCTCCTATCTCAGAACAGAACTCATCTCAATTCTGTCTACCTGAAAGATAGATTTTTAGGTTTCCTTTTTCAATAATTTGCCTTTTAGGCCCCATTAATAGGTGATTCCAATGACCTACAGTAAACAGCTACCTGAGTAGTCCAAAATAGGTTATGCTGCAGAACTAATTCTTAAATAGTTTGTCAGAAGAAGTTCTGTGCTCAGTTCCTATGGGTAAGCCAGTTTTTGTGGAGAAAAACAATCTAAAAATGTTTACTGGCTTTCCATCATTTCACGCCAGTTTCCACAGTGGCAATCAGTAAAATTGCCTTAATACAACTCTGAAGTTTGATGATTTTCACCATGGAAAAACCAGACTAAATTTAACTGTAGCTTGTTGTTCTTTATAATGATCCTTTTTTTCAGGTGAAAATATACACATAAGACCTAGAAAGTTTTTTTTCTGTGAGATTAAAAGTCAGAGCTCAGCACAGAGATGAAGTGCTTGTCAGAAATAGTTTAATATGTATTTTAATTTGAGTAACTGTCTTTTGGTAATGTACTTGATGTTGCTTTCCATTTGATAAAATGTAACATCAGTCTAGCACTCTTTTGAGGATAGATGCTCCAAATTACTCTGCTGTTGCACACAATCAAAATTCATACTATTCAAGCTTTATTTCACATATTTTTATTTAGGTGAAGTTCATGCAGAGTTTGTAACATAATGAATTTGGAAAGGCAACAAAACTCCCAAACTATCCAGATATACTCTATGTTTAAGCTATCTCTAGTTATTACTGGGAAGATACTTTTTTTTTTTTTTTCAGTGGAGCATACATTATGAAAGTAATATTAGAATCAATATGCATCTTGAGTTCATCTGGCATTTTCAACTTTTTAAACTTCTCAAAAGTTTAATATGTGCCTCTTGCATTTTCATAACAAACTTGTATCTGCTATAATGATTCAGAAAGCTTCAAACAATATAAATCCTGCAGCAAATTTTTTACTTCTAGAAAGTATAACATAGCTAAACTTTAAGTTATTGGTGTAATGAAGAAATTACCAGATAGGTTCTGTGGTCTATCCTATGCAAGAGTCATATTCAGTTACTATATTGTCTCTTCAAAGTTTAAAATCTGTATACCTGTGGATCATTCCAAAGAGTAGAGCTCTAGGGCTGTTTATTTTAGCTTTTCTATGGAATTACGCTCTGCTCTGTGTTCCAGTTTTGTCCGTAGCATATATACACGATCTGGATCTAGAATTGATCCAGAGTCTGTATTAAAGGCAGCTATATAAAAGCAGGAACCAGTATAAAAGGAAGACTTAAATAACTTGACCTAATTGTATTTTTTTTTCTGTTACTACCTTATTTAATACAACTAAATCTATGTACATGTGTATGTCCATCTCTCTGTGTGACTTCATTATCTATAGCACTAAGTTTTAATTTCTGATTACATTGTTCCATGCATTATCTATGCATCTCACCAAGCAAAGCTCTATACCATTTGAACATCCAGCAAACTTTCTCCAGCAGACTTTCTCCAGATCTGTCTGTTGCAGAGACTATTGCCTTTTTGCGCTATGACCAGCCTCTCAAATGCTCTCAAGTCTGAGGGCTGTACATTCAGAAAATGTGTAAATCCTTGGAACTTAATGACCATTTTGTTAAAAAAGAATTTCTTTCTTCCAGTATGATAGACTGTGTTTTAATTTTGTAACATGCATTAGTAATAATAATTGCTGCAATACGTTCAGTGAGTATGTTTAAAATGTGAGTTCCTCTTTTAGAGTATTCTGTCTTTTTTGAAGTCTGGCAAATATAATTTAGTGTGCCAATCAGTAATAACTTTAACCTATAATGAACTTTATATTTGTATATGCTGTCTGTACATAATATATGGGTAGATAAAACAATATCCACATATATAAATATAAGTCCCAATATCCATCCTCTTCAGTGTTTGGTAAGCTTTTGAGTTTTAACATACACAAGACATATGACTGAAAGCAAGCAGTTCTTCATCCATGCTCTTTTCCTTAACATTCTTTGTGCTCCAAGTGTGCCCATTTGACCTCTAGATTTTATTTTCTTAAAAGCACCTTTGATCCTCAGCTGTTTAGTTTCCCCAAATGGAATCCCAAGCAGTTGGCCATCAAGAAGCCTGGAATAAAATTTTCATCCACCAGTCTGTGTGTCTGTGTGTGTGTCCAAATATATATAAATAAAACATATGTATATAAAATACATATATATTTGGAGACAGATAGATAGATATTCCATCCATCAGTGAGTCTATATGTGTGTGTGTATGTATGTCTATAAAAAGTTGTATTTGTAGATACAAAATCTATGCCTTAGGCTGGTATAACTGACACAAGAAGCCATAATATTAGGGGTGTTAGAGAGAGGAACTTAAAAATTCCACCATACGGTCAATTATACCCCTATTTAGTGCTTCAAGATTTAAAAGACTTCAGTCATGTGTGAGAGATACAGATATTAGATAAAGAAAGGCTTTTTATTATTTTTCTCATGTAAAATGCCATCTGACTCTAAAGGATAATGCACAATTTGTTCTAGCTAGTGTAAGCTAATTATTCAACAAATAAAGTTCTTTAGTATGTGTGATTTCAAAAGCTCAGTAATTTCTATCTTACTGCTTTCATTTAAAGCCAAATATTTTTGCCAATACATGTCAGGAAGAAGAGGTATTCTATATTTTTAAGATGTACTACGTATAGGAAAGCTATAATGATTGATGCAATACTGTGTCATTCCTCATATAGGTGGGTACACAATATATCCACAATACAGAGATATTACAGATAAAATTGAACTGGAATAGATATGCTACAAAAATATATAAAAGAGTTGTTATAGTCTGTTAGGCATTGTATTTTGAGTTTACTGTAGTTAAAAGATTACTTTGAACATCTGTCGTCTTCTCTGTCCAACCTGCTTGTGTAGTCATTGTGTCAAGATCATTACATTAATTCCAAAGTTCTGAGTCGTAGGAAACTTTGGAAATTTTGGACAAACGCTTAACATTTTGGCACAGACTCAGATCATTAATAAGAGGATTAAACTAAAAGTTAGGTGGTAAACGTTTATTATAAGTATTACCATTCCTAGTGTACAGCGTGAAATTCCATGATCAGTTGCTGCCTAACCTTGGTTTTTCAAGTGTGCATGCTTCACCTAAAAAAATTGTGAGGTGTTCAGCCGTGTCTTACAGCACCCAACAAGAGGAATCTGAACCCACGTCAGTATGTCGTAATCAATAAACCATGCTGATGCTTTCACATGTGCTCATCTCTCTAGCCCAATGAAAATTTATTTTTTTCCATCAAAATGGAACACTTCAACACGGACAGTTTGGTGAGCCGATCTATTTTAAACCCTGTCAGATTGGCTTGCTTAATTACTAGTGACTCCCTAAGCTACTAGCTAATAAGATGGCTGTACCTCATTCTTATATTTACACTATATATGCACTTGAGTTATAAGTAAATTAACAGTGGATGTGTATATACTCATACTGCTCATATGTATTTGTATTTATAATTATATGTATTTCTTTCTGAATTTTGTGAAAAAGGACTAACTGTAGGACATTGATCAGGACTGTACATTGAAGCTAGAGGTACATCATTGTGTAACGAAAGAGCACTAAAGGAGAAGAGTGAAAAATAAAGGCATCCTGATTTCTAGTGACATGTTCTCCTGAGTTCTGGCTATTTCCTGCTCAGCACTTACTGTGGGTCCTCTTTCTCTCTATCTCTATGCACACACTTCAGAAAAGCTTTTGTTACCTAAGTTAGACCATCAGTTTTCCTTTTTGTGTGTCCTCTCACACCTATCTCGCATCAGCAAAATTAATTTCATTTAATCAGATTACTCTTGATTTATACTGGAATAAACAGAAGAAAACTGAAGCTTCTTAAATCTATTGTTTTGCCTGCAGAATCAGGTTACATTAACTGAGACATGAGGAAAACAAATACCTCAGTTATTACATGATGTATTGACTTGTCTCCAGTTGGTATATTATGAACCATATTAACTCCTATCTCATATTGATTTGGATAATCCAATCTGGAACATAAATTTATATCACTATAATGAAAAAGTAGGGAAATGTTTATTTTCCTCTAGGAGGTAAGTTCTGTAAACTAGGCTGAATATGAATATGAATATTAACCTAGATTTTGCACTAGAACTACGTGGATGGCTTCAAGGAAGAGATGGGTCTGTCTGGGCAAAAGAAGGAAATAGGTGCGGAACTGAAGTCAGAAAGGACAGTAGATGTGGAAGTTGAAGATGGTTTCTTGCTGCTTTATCATATATACTGGTGTGCTGGGGGGAAAAAAAAAAGACAGCAATTTACACTTTACTCTCTATATGTAACTTGTTTAGACCTGTTACTGCCCTACAAAGATGTTCTGGGTAACAGCTGGGCCCATTGTTGTTTTAGAAGAGGTTCAGTTCTATACAGTTAAGTCAGTTTCTCCTAGAGGTCCAACAGCTCTCATTCTGAGTTCTCTGAAAACCTTTGGAGCACATGTAGAACCAAGATTAGAATATATGTCTGTGTTTCGTGATGGTGATGAATGATTGATTAGAAATGATTTTCAGCATTAATCAGAGATAAATATGATTCATATATGCTTCTACTTAACATAATACATGGTTAGGTTGCAGTCCTGCTAGAAAGGAAATAAATACCCAAAAGGAGAAAGCACACTGTTGATTTTGAGTGAGTTTATGAATTTTTGAATGAGTTTATCTTTTCGTGTGATATTCTATTTAACAAACATTAAGACAAAGTCTGAAACAGTGCCTCATATGAAGACTCTTATTACCTTCAAATATACTTATGTCTGTATTTAAGCTAACTATGTTTGTTATGTTGCAGGCTGGGCATCACCACATGGACAGCCACTTGAGGAGGGTATTTTTCTCTCTACTGAAACACGAAGTTGCAGATAGGATTATATATCGTCATTCTCTCTCCCTTGGTCTATTACAAATTCATATTAGCATAGTTTTATTTATCATTTTGACTGTTTTCATTACAGTTCTGTTACATGCTTTTTCATTATGTTTAGCTCAACTTATACATAATGGTAAACTTGCTTTTTTACTTTTTTGTATTATCATTCTGCAAGAAAACATTGTCAGATCTGTAATTTGCTTGTTTTTATTCTGATAGAAATCTTTAAAGAGTTATTTTTTCTGCAATTTAATCTTGCATGGAAATTTGTAACAGATGTTACCTGAGGTTTTTTTAATATATGATTTTCAATTTATGGATGTATTACTTGGTGCATTATGTCCATCAGTATACAAAGCAACTTTTAAAAACAGTATGTTAGGTAAAGACTCAAATCTTTCTGGGTGTACTGACTGAAAAAAAAACCCACAAAAAAACCCTCCTTTGTTTTATTTTTAAATCAAATAAAAGCAAGAATAAAGACATTGAGATTTAATCACATATATTAAAGAAATTTACTAGAAAACTTTAAAATTCATGAAATATGGTAAATTTCTTTGCATATTAATTCAATTTGTCAGGGCACCTGAAGGCTGGTGATGGC
>NW_009609078.1:0-556 GCF_000690535.1 Cariama cristata
GTAATTCAGGTGTTTAGAAGGTAGTGAATGAAGAGTTTGGTCCTCTAAAAGATCCCGCTATGGCATTGGTCAAAAGTACAAAATTAAGCTGTTAGTTAAGAAGAACCTGCAAACACACAGGAATAAGCTCCCAGGGCTCCCCACACACCTGCAGGAACCTGTCTTCCAGTCAAACTGCTTCACGACTGCCACTGTCATCTCCAACCCTGCACAACTTGTATATCTTTGAAGCAAGGTGTTCGACTTTGCACACACAAAGGACATCAAAGAACAGCCAGTTGCCCGCACCATTTCTCTATAAAATGGGCCAGGACCACCCACGAACTTCACACAGAATTATCTTTCCATCTCAGTACAAAGTTGAAGATACACTGTCTCCTTGCTACACTTCAGAGAAGAAACAGCAAGGTGCTAAAAGAGGAGCAGTCCTCCAAGACAGACTGGGCCAGGGAACAGGGTGTAAGAGTGACAGCCTAAGAGAAACAGAAAACCCCGCTCCAGCGAAAACCAGGCCACCAGCAGTCTGGTCCCCTGCCTCCCAAACCAACTGTAAAGC